>NW_002987792.1:338785-493460 GCF_000006295.1 Pediculus humanus corporis
AAATCAATTGATGAATTTTGAAAGAGAAGGAAACAATCAAAGAACATATTTATCTATCAAGTTGTTAAAATTTTCTAACCGCTAAAACCTTGTAAAAGACGATAGAGAGGGAGAGAGAAGGGGGAGGGGTAGAGAGAAAGGGAGAGAGAGGGAGAGGAAGATGAAATATAAATAAAAGTTATCCACTTTAAAATTTTCTTATACGAAATGTAAACTTAATATATATATATATATATATATATATATATATATAAAACTTAGTCAGCAAATAAACTGTAATGAATCCTACGTAATTTCAATGAATCTTCTGCCACGTCAAAGTTAAAAAATAAATAACTAATAATAATAATAATAATGTTTTACCGGTAAATTAATCATTTACAACAGAACGAGTAAATTTTTTCTCTTTTTTTGTTTTTATCACGTAGGAAATTCGTTATCAGTGCAAAAAAAATTTTTATCAGTCATAGAATTTTTCTTTTTAATAAATAAATAATAATGATGATGATGATAATAATAATAATAATAATAATAATAATAATAATAATAATAATAATAATAATAATAATAATAATAATAATAATAATAATAATAATAAAAATGATAATAATATTCTACGAACTTTTCTAGTTTTTTTTTTTTTTAATAAATTTTTCTTTTTTTTTTCTCCAGAATTTCGGACCGATGAGTTATGTAGTTTTTTTTTCTTTTTCTTTTTCATTTTTCTCTTTTTCTTTTTTTCCTTTTCCGTGTATCCATTGTGAAATCTTTTCTGAAAAAGTTTTTTTTTCTCTTGTCACAGAGAATAAAATTAAATTCAAATATTCTTTTTTTTCTCTTTTTTTTCCAGATTCTTAAGCTTTAGTTAAAAAAAAAAAAAAAAGTTTTTTTATTTTATTTTATTTTTTTTTTCAACTCAGATTGAAATATTGTGTAAAAGTTTTTTTTCTCTCTCTCACTCTCTCTTTCTCTCTTTCTTCCTCTCTTTTTTTTCATTTCTTTTTCTTTTTTTTCCTCTTTTTCATTGAATGCATTAAAATGTATTAAAAAAAAAAAAGAGAAAAAAAAATTATTCATTCGATTCTAAGTAAATTAAAATGAATTCTTTTTTTTAATTCTAAAAAAAAAAAAAAAATAAAAAAAATAAAATTTAAATAATAATATTTAAATGACGTGGAATTAGACTGTATGCGTATATATGTATATGTATTATTATTATTATTATTATGGATTTATAAAAAATTTTTTTCTTGTCGTTAATGATTATTGACGGGTTAATGTCTATTACATGACAAAATTTTATTATTACCTTTCTTTCAAGATTTTTTCTTTCCTTTTTCTACTTTTCTCTCTCTCTCACACACACGCGTATACTTTCTTTTTTTGTTTTTCTCCCCCTCTCTCTCTTTCAAACACACACACATAAGCACATTTTTTTTACCTTTTTTTATTTCACATATTTTTTTATTTTATTTTTTCTCCCTCTCTCTCTCTCTCTCTCTTACACACACACACATATGCAGATTTTTTTTTCTGTCTCTCTCTCTCTCTCTCTTACACACACACACATATGCAGATTTTTTTTTCTCTCTCTCTCTCTTTCACGTACACACACACTAATAAATACCTATACTTTCTATTTATACTTCTGTCTCTCTTTCTCACACACACAGACAAACAAGTTCTCACCCATACATTCTCAATTATATTTTTCCATCTTTTTCACACATACATTTATATTTTCTTTTTGTTTTTCTTTCTCTCTCGCTCTTTCTCACACACATACATGCAAGTACACATCCATACATTCTATTTGTGTTTTTTCATCTCCCTCACACACCCACACGCACCTATACAATCTATTTGTATTTCTTTCTCTTTCTCAAACACACACACACACACTCAAATTTTCCCTTTTTTTCATTCGGGTTTCGATTTTCGTTTATGTGTTAATAATAATAATAAAAATAAAAATCATTCGCTTCCACCCTCAACCCCTTCCTACTCATTCCCGCTCTTCCTTTCGCCCCCGCCTTCCCCTCCACTTCCACCCCCTCAGTTTTTTTAAAAACCCTCCCACGTTGTTTTGCATGGAAAAAAAATTATTATTATTATTTTTTATTTTAAACTGACGATGAACGAATGGATGTAATTTATTTTTACAACCAGCAGCAACATGTGCAAAATACTTACGACAGCAAAAAAAAAAGGAAAAAAAGGAAAAAAAAAGGAAAAAAGGAAAACATTATTTTTCGTATCGAATTTTTTTTTTCTTTTTCATTATTTTCTTTTATATATTTTTTTTTTTCTTCTTCCCTCTCTCCCTTCCCCCTCATCCGTTTTCCCTTCTTTCATTTCTTCCTCTCTCCCCCCACCTTTGTTTCCTCCTCATTCTTATTTTCCAGTTTCAAAACTTTTTTTTTTCCATGTCGTAAAAAGAACAAACAAACTTTAAACATTTTTTTTTTCGTTTCGTTTTATGTTTTTGAAATTCATTCGATTCGATTCTTGTATTTCGTTTGTTTTGTTTGATAATAAAAACAAACGTTGCACCTGTTTGTAAGTGTTTGTGTTTGTGTGAACGAGAGCAAATTACATGATTGAGAAAATTTAATTTTTCCCTTGTGTGTGTGTGTTTGTATCAAAGAATAATTAAATTTCGTGTCCGCAGACAAAAATTATCTTTTACTTTTTGATTTTTTTTTTATCATTTTTTATTATAACAGACGTCGCCGTCATCGTCTTCTCCCACGTCGACGTGTGAAACGTGTTTAAAAATTTTTTCCTACCACGATTATTTCCCTAATTGTCTCCTCCTCCTCTCCTTTTTTCCTCCTTCCTGAACAAAAAAAAACGAAACGAAACGAAACGAAACGTTTCGAATTTTTCTTTCACAGTAATTTAAAAAAAAAATAATATTATTCTTAGCAAAACTTTTTTCTTTTTTTCAGAGCAAAATAATTTAATTTTTTCGTTTCGTTTTCCAGAGCAAAAACTTTTTTTTTTTTCTTTTTACACGAAACCGAGCTGAGAATTGTTTTTTTTTTTAAAAACTTTTTTTTCGAATAATTTACTAATCGTAGAGAAAAAGTTTTTATATTTTTTTATTTTAGCAAAATAATTTTTTCCCAAATGACTTAACGGTAGCAACAGCAACAGAGCAACAGCAAAAAAAAAAAATTTTTTAATTTTGACGTTGGAAAAAAATTTTTTTTTGAATTATTACCCGAGGTGGGATGTTCAATTTTTTTTTTTTTTTTTTTTTTGTTCTCTCAACTTCATTTTAACCGAATTATTATTATTATTATTTTCCCCTTCCCTTCTCTTCTTTTTCGATGATTTAATGGTAGCAAAAAACAAAAAAAAAGCACAACCGCAAAAAAAATTAATTTCAAAAAAAAAATAATTGCGTTATCGTTCGTATCGATTTTTTTTTATTTTCACATATGAAATTTTATTATTAAACGTACGAAAAAAAAGTTAAAATCATAGAGTAAGAAAATCGAGAAAACGGAAAAAAACTTTTTTTATGACGTCATAAGCAGACGACATTTTTATTTGAAAAATTTTTTTTTTATTATCTTATATATATATATATATATAAATGAAGTTGTTTGTTTTTTTCTTTTTTTTTGTAATGAAGAAAACCGATGAAGCAATAGAATGAATGACTGAATGAATGAATGAATGAAAAAATTCAATAAACTTAAAATGGGGGGTTGGAGGGGAGGGCGGGAGGGAGCAGTAAAAAAAAGGATATTTGAAAAAGTCAAAATTAAATTCGTGAAGTCATAATAATAATAATTTTTTTTTTCTTTTTTTGAAAATATACCTGGATTTTGAAAATTATTATTATTATTATCATTACTTTTTTTTTTACGTGGCAGTAGAATTGAATTTTGAATTCACGGGTCTCTCGGATTTCACGGTAAGGATTTTTTTTCTTTTTTCTTTTTTCCTTTTTCCTTTTCCTTTCTTTCTTTTCTTTTCTTTTACCTTTCCTTTGTCTTTAGGATTATGTTTAAATCTTTTTTGAAAATCTTCTGAAATTTGAATATTTTACCTGGAAACCTTTTGCTTTCCTCCTTTCTTCCTCTCCTCCCTTCCCTCCTTCTCCTCCTTCGGTCCTCCTCCCGCTTCCGCTCGTTCCCGTAAAAAAAAAAATTTATGTGACGACGACGACGTTTATGATGTCGACTCGCGTTTATTATATTAAAAAAAAAAATTTTTTTTTTTTCGTCTTCTGCTCTTTATTTTTTTGGCGGTAAAATTTAAGAATTTAAATTTTTAAAAAAACCGGAAATGATGGAAATTTAAAAAAAAATTTCTTTTTTAATTTTTTTTTTTTTGTTAACTCGATGATGATGATCCCGGAGAACAAAAAGAAAAAAAAATCTGGAAAAATCGGAATGGAGAAAAAGTGGGAGTGGAAGAGGAGGGGGTGGAAGGTGGGGGTGTGGGAGTGAGAGATGAAAACGATGGCGTTTATTTTTATTTTTTTTTCTTTCTCTCTCTCTCTCTCTCTCTTTCTGGTTTTTCTCGAAAATCTTTTCAAATTGAATTTATCCCTTCTTGTTACCCGGCGAATTTGAAAGATTAGTTTTTTTTTTTTTTTTTCTGGAAATGATGTAAACCTAACGCAAGGTGACAACCTTTCAAATTCTTCAAACGTAACAATAGAAAATCCGATTCCGTGTTTTTTTTTTTATTAACAATAAAAAAAAGAAAAAAGTAACGACGACGACGACAAAAAAGATGATGATAATAATTTTTTTTATTCGTACAGGTGTTTTATTTAATAACGAAATATTTATTAATAATATAATAATAATAATAATAATAATAATAATAATAATAATAATAATAATAATAATTTTCTTTTTCGTCATATTTTTAACGAATTTGTTTTTTTTGTTAAATTTTCAGTTGGCAGCACTGAGGATGCGAAAAGCGCGCCGGATTCGAGTAAACTTTCGGTGAAAAAACCGAGACCAAAAGCAGCATCGCCGAATCGTCAAGGACCGCAACAATGTCAGGTACGTTATTATTATTATTATTATTTTCATTACGTGTTGTTTGTATATGACTCAGTACCGTAACTAGAAATGGGTTGATGGGGGAAAATAAAAAAGGAAACGATGATGATGATTTAAAGAATTTTTGCCTGATTTTTATAAAACGTCGAAAATTTTAAACTCGATACTATATAGTAATAATAATAATGATGATGATGATAATAATGATAATATACACATATATACTATTTAGCATACGAATGTCTGAATCTTTTATGCGTATGAAATGTCTCGAAAACTCGAAATCGAAATCGAAGTCGAACGTAGTAAATAAATAAATAAATTTTTTTATCGACAACCAAAAGCAAATTTTCAATTTATTAAAATTGAACGAATGGGGAGACAGAGGGGGAGGGATGAGAGAGGGAGAGAGAAAGATGAGAGAGAGAGAGAGAGATGGGAGAAAAGTAAAAATTTTTTTCCAATAAAATTTTTTTTTTTATAAGACACGATACGATGATAGTCGTTCGAATCTTTTTCCGCCATTTTCTTTTTTTTTTTTTACGTAATAATAAAATTTATCGAAACGATAATAATGATAATAATAATGATGATGATGATAAATATGAGAGAAAAAAAATTTTTTTTTCTTTTGTTAAATTTAATTTAAATTAAATAAAAATAAGATAAAAAAAAAAAAACGAAAATTTCGAAAAACAAATCAAAACAAGGCAAACGAACAAACAACAAACGGGGACGCCAAAACCACGAAAGGAATTCGAAAAACGGTTCGATATGAATTTTAATTTAATAAGATTCATAACGATGGCGATGGTGATAATAATAATAATGATAATAATGATGAAATTTGATTTGTGTCGTAAAAATGTTTTAAAATAATCCATCGATTTCTTTAGAAAAACAATTTGGTTGTTTGTTTGTTTGTTTTTGTCGTCGTGTCAAGGATGGTGATGATTTTTGGACGTTTATTATCATTATTATTATCAACCGTATATATTCAATTTTTCCTCGACCTTGTCTGTTCCTCGAACAAAGACTTTAATATAAATTTTTTTTTTTTTATTCGTTTCGTCGTTTTACGATTTTTTTTTTTTTTTTATTTGAAGTCGACCTCGTCGGTTTCCGGTTTCTCACCATCGGGGATTTGCCATCTTTTTTTTGTTAAATATTTCAAGATCATTTTTATTTATTTTAAAAATTTTGTGCCAAACGATTTCGTCCAAAATTAGACAAATAAAAAGAATTCCAATGCCAAACAAATAATAATAAAAATAATAATAATAATAATAATAATAATAATAATAATAATAATAATAATGATAATGATAAATTAATTTAAATAAATTTTAAAAAAAACATTTTTAAAATTTTAATTAATTTCACATAATTAAATACTAATTTTAATATTAATGATAATGATGATAATGATAATGACAATGGTAATAATAATGATGATGATAATAATAATTCGTTCGTTTTATTTTTTTCACGCGAGTAAAATTTTATTTAATCCCAGAGTAGTAAATAAAGGAAACTTATCCATTTTTTTTTTTAATTACGTCATAATTTTCGATCGAAATGATTTTTTTTTTTATATATGCGGACACGTACTACCAACTTATTTTCGTTAAAAAAAAAAAAATCGAAAAAAAAACCCGCGAAATGAAAAAAAAATTTGAAATAAAAACGAAAAATTTATTAAATTTTATTTTATTTTTTTTTTTTTTATTCGAACAAAAATAAAAATGATAATAATGATGATGATGATAATAATAATAATAATAATGATGATGATGATAATAATGGTACGTATAACGAATCGAAATAAATAAAATTAAATTTCCTTGAGTTTTTTTCTTTTTTTTTGGTAAAAGATTTAATGATTCTTTTTTTGTAAAAAAAAAAAAATTTTTTTTATTAAATTTCTTTTTCGGGTCGTAATAATAATAATAATAATAATATTAAATTAAATAATTTGATTTATATATCGTCCGCATTTTAAATCTTATTATTATTATTATTATCATTTCTTTTTTTTCAACTTTATAAATTTTTTTTTCTTTTGTTTAAGTCGTCATCATCTCATTATTATTATTATTATTATTAAGTTTAAATTAATTATTAAATGTATGAAAAACGTCAAAGAATGAAAGTTAAAAAAAAAAGGAAAGAAAAAGGAAAATTGAGAAAATGGTAGAAGGAAAAAAAAGGAAATTTTTCAAAGTAAAAATTAATCCCAATGGAATAATCAAGTTTTATAAAAAAAAAAACTTTTTTTCTCTTACTTATCATCAAATCTTTTTTTTTTCCTGTGCCTTAAGGTACGATTTATAAACAATTGAAATAAAAACAGAAAAAGACAAAACATTAAAAATTTAATAAGAGGGAGAGAGAAAGGAGAGAGAGTGCGAGACAGGAAGTGGTTAAAACGTGGGGGCAGGAAAGAGATAGAAGGCGGAAGCATCGAATAAAAAATGTTACGACGAAAAACGACGACGGAAGTCGGAAGACAAAAAAAAAATAAAATCCCCCCGACCCACCACCACCACCACTCCCCCCATCACCCCCCACCCTCCAAAAGAAAATGTTTGATGCTTAAAAATTAAAGATGCGATGAGAGTTTAATAAAGAATTTATTATTTTTTTTTTTTTTATTACGGTAAAGTTTTTCCCCCCTTTCTCTCTATCTCTCTCATTTGTTAACCTTTCACCTTTCCATCCGTTTCTTTAAAAAAAATTATTTCTTTTCTTATTAATAATTATTATTATCATTATGAATTTTTTTTTTTGATAACCGTTTTTTTTTTCAAATGGTTAAAATAAAATTTAAAAAAAAAAAAAAAAAAATGGCGGGAAAATGAATTTTCATTCCCGTGTGTACGATCCCCCTGGCGGCTAATATTCGAATTATTGAAAAAATTAAAATTTATTTTAAAAAAAAAAAAAGTTTTTAATTTTTAAATATTTTTTCTTCTGCTTTTTTTATCGAAACGTTTTTTTTTTTTAATTTATTAAAGGGATGATGATGATGATGGCCGCGATTAAAAAAGGTTTTAATTTTCTTAATAAAAAAAAATTTAAAAAAAAAAAAGGTTTAAATAACAAAAGAAAAGAATTGAGTATAAAAGATAAATTATTATTATTATTATTATTATCATTTCAAAAATATGGTTTTAGATTATGTGTATATAAAAAAAAGGTTGTGGAAAGTTAAAAGTTTCTTTTGTTTTCTTTTTTTTTTTTGAAAGTTAATAAGAGTTTAAAGGTTAGAAATAATGACGTCATTAATAAAAATTTAAAACGTCGTCGTCCGTTTATTTTAATTAAAGTTTTTTTTACTTTTCCAAATTGTAAGAATTTTAAAAAAAAGGTTCGTTTAATTTGGGTTAAATAAATGAAAAGGTCCTCTGTCGTAAAGTTCCTACTACTACCTCTACCCGATCTCATCCTTTTATTTAATCAGTAAAAAAAAAGTATTGCCAACTTAGAAAAAAAAAAAATTTCAATGAGAATTTTTTTTTTGGGATAATAACGAAATTTAATTCCTCTGGAAAATGGGAAGGGAGAAAACGGGAAGAAGAGGAGAGCGGAAAATAAAAATAAAGAAAAGGAAACGGAAATGAATAAAACACCCTTGACGCTCTCTCTCTCTCTCTCTCTCTCTTTGATGCACGCGCGCTCTATATCTCATTCCACGAAACAAATTTTATTTATGTATATATGTATATGTGTATAATTCGTAAAAAATAATTTTATGTTTTACTTATAATTATTATTAAAATATGAAAATAATTTAAGAGGGATTAGATAAAATAAGATAAATAGAAAATTTTACTTAAATTGAAAAAGGGAGAAAGAAAGAGAAAGAGGAAGAGAGAGAGAGAGACAAAAGAGAAAAGTTCTAGAAATTCAAGTTTTCAAAAGGGGAAAACCTTCAAGTTTTTTTTTTTTTTTTTTTTTTTCATTTTTTTACGAAAAAATTTATTTGAGTTGAAAATTTTTGTCGTAAACATATACGCATGCATAAATACACGCACTCACACACACACACGCACGCACGCACTCGAGAGAGAGAGAGAAAGAGAGGGAGGAAAATGATGAAAAGTCAAAGGTGATGGAACGTCATTACTTATTGAAAATTTTAGTTTAAATTCAATGTGATCAAAGACGGATTTTGGTTAAACTAGACAGATACAAATAAAAAGAGAGAGAGAGAGGGAGTGAGTGAGAGTGAGAGAGAAAGAAAAAAAAATTTCTAGAAATTTCCATCACGGATTAAATTGCACGAATCAAAAATTTTTTTTTTTTTTTAAACTAATTTAATTGATGGGAAAACTTTTCCTCTTCGTTGTTTTCATCATTATTATTATTATTATTGTTCAGTCAATTGAAAATGAAACGTGACGTCATAATTTTAAAATTTTTTGATTTAAATAAAAAAAAAATTTGAAAACCTAAAAACCTTTTAAATTAATTGCTTAATAATAATAAAAATTATTATCATTATTATTTTTATAAAGTTTTCAACGTTTTTTTTTACATTTGATTTCGTTTGTCTCTCTCCTCTCTCTCTCTCTCTCTCTCTTTCTCTCTCATTTCGTTTTTCATTTCATTAATTGCTTTCGTTTTCATCGAATACGTCATTTTAATTATTTTTTCTCCGTGTTTATTTTACCCGCATCATTACTTTAATAATAATAATAATATTTTATTAATTTCAACATCCGCATCCGGTTTTATTTGACGTTAACAAACAGTTATTATTATCAAAAAAAAAATTAAAAATGGATGCATCACAATTTCCGGTTATTGACAAAAAAAAAAAAAATTCGGAAATTTTGTAACTATAAAAATTAGCATAAAAAAAAAAAAGGTTTTTACAAATTCGTGATAATTATATTAATATTATTTCGATCGATCGATGAATCGACGATTCGATATATCGATATATACATGGATGATGAGGACAATGTGGAAAAAAAAAAAAATCTTGACCCAAAGACGAACGTTTTTACTTGTCTTGAACGTGACGTGAAAATATTGCAACGCGGCCAAAAAAAATTAACAACAAGGAAAATTGTCGTATAAAAGAACGGTAAAAATGAAAAAACGTGTCAGTAGTGGTTCGACAATGAAGACTTACTTAGTTATATTTGTGATAATCGGTGTCGCTTTCGGCGAAAAAGAAGGACCGTATCCGCCGAGCGGATGGAAACCGGATGGACCGCAATTAACGTATCCTCCACCGACTCCGTCAAATGAATACGGTCCTGCATCAACTCCATCAAACGAATACGGTCCTGCATCAACTCCGTCTAACGAATATGGTCCCGCACCGACGGAACCACCGACGGAACCGCCACAAGAACCCGCACCGACGTACATACCAGCCGAAGAACCTGCCGAACCTCCTCCGAACGGCGGGTATGCGAGGTATCAGAACGGAAGGTTTTCACCCCGGGCTTCGCAAATTGCACCGGGACAATTCGGACAGTTTTTCATATTGAACCCACAGGGTCAATTTCAAAGAGTTCCTCTCGTCGTGCAACAACCGATGATCAATAAAGATGCCGAACTCATAAATCCTCAAGCGATACGTGGAGGACAAACGTTTAACAGACTCATGGAAAAATCGGAAACGAATGTAAAAACTAACGGAAATGGTGGAAACAATCAAAGGAACGACGATACTGGAAAATCTCAACCTAAACAATCAACAGCACAATTCAGGTCCGGTAGAATACAACAACAACAGGAATCATCCGCCGATCCGACAAGATTCGTTGCATTCATACCAAATCAATCGCAAATGAGACAAATCGATGGTACTTCCATGATTCTCGATCCCAAAAGTGGTCAATATCATTTAATACATCCTGATGGTAGACTTCAAAGGGTTCAATACATGAACACGTTAGGACCGGACAATCGTATTGTATCGAACGTTCAATACCAAGAAGTTGATCCCATACGAGGCCCTCTATATACTTTGGGATCACCTCTCGTTCGAGTTTTTTAAAAAAAAGAAAAAAAACGATTGCGTATTTCCGGTACACGATTTGCTTAAACTTCCGGTAATAAATGAATTTTTTTATTTTGTAGCCCCCCTCTCTCCTTCTACCTCCTCCTTCCCTCTCCCTCGCATTTTATTAAATTTTATTTATTTAAAATTATTATTAATAAATGTATATTCAAATTATTATTATTATTATTATTATTATTAAGCGCGGTTTTAAAAGAAAACAATTTTTTTTTTTTTCTCTTTTCGACATCCTTATAATTTGCATATCTCTCCCTCTCTCTCTCTCTCTTCTCGTATCCCTTTTTTTTTTATTTCCCCCACCTTTTTAATATTCATTTTCTACTTTAAGAAGGAAGAGGGAGCCCCCCTCCTTCTTATCTCCTGTTGATTTACCACAAACGCGCGCGGAATATTTAAAAAAATTTTTTTTTTTTTAAAGTTGGCAAAACTGACGTGATACAACAAAAAGAAAAAATAAATTTTTTTTCCCCCCCAATCATTTTAAACCTGTTTGAAATTGATTTGAGACTTTTTTTCTCAATTGTCATATTTCAATCAAAATCCAATTTTTATACAAGAAATAATGATTGAAAAAGAGAGAGAGAGAGAGATAGAAAAATAGAAAGAGAGAGAAAGATAGAAAAATAGAAAGAGAAAGAGAGATGAAAATTTCATCAGTTGTCAATATTTTTTAAGGGATTTCCAATACAAGAAAAAAAAAAAAAAACGTTTTTAACTTACGTGTGACGTTTATCGTTTTCCCGCGCGCGCCACTATCGCCACTGCCGCCATCTTTTTTTTTTTGTACTTCGTAACGGATTTTTATAAGTTTTAAAATAAAAATCACTTTGAAAAAATAAGAAAAAAAAATTAATTAATTAATTAAACGATGAATAAATAAATAAATCGTATCGTACGTATCGTCGCCATGTTTGAAATATTAGTTGGGGAAGGGGGAGTGGAGAGGGAGAGGAAAATTTTTTATTGTTAATAATTCAATTAATAATTATTACGTATTACACGGGGAATGATGGTATAAAAAAAATCTAAGACATTTTATAGCAAAAAAAAAAGTTTAAGGCGTTTTACAGCGAAAAAAAAATTTAATTTTGTTTTTATTTTGAAATGAATATTTTATAATGATAATAATAATGATTTTTAAATATTTTCACGAGTGTTTTTTGTACGCGCACGCGCACACGCGAATTTTCTTTCGACGAAATTTTTCCTCTCTTTTCGTATAAATTTTCATAAGGAAAACAAAAACTTTAATTAGACGTAAAATCAAAAAAAAAAAAAAAATTAAAATAAATAAAGAAATAAAAAAGAGGATGAGGAGTAGGAGGAAGGGGGGAAAGAATATTTATTAAAAAAGGAGAAGAAGGTGAGAGAGAGAGTAGGAGAAATTTATTTAAAATATAGGAGTGGAGGGAGGAAAAAAAAAGAAAATGAAAATTTTAGAGAGTTAAAGAGAGCGAGAAGGGGGAGGGATGAAAGGAGTGGAGGGGGGAATCGTGGGATGGGGGATGAACGTGAATAAATGAAAACGTCAAAAACTTATTTTACAAATAAACGTTTCGTTTCTCTCACATCCCCCCCTCCATTTTACTTTCTATCTCTTTCTCTCACACACATTTTCTATATTTCTTTTTTTATACCTTTTTTCTCTCATCTTCTACATTTCTTTTACTTGCCATCTCTTTCACTCTTTCATCTTTACTATATTTTTCTCTCTCTCTCTCTGTTTTCGTCGTGTATACACATGTTCATAACGAGAGTTTATTTATTAATAATTTTTCTTAGAAAAAAAGATAATCGAAAAAGAAAGAGGAAAAACGCGGGAAAATAATTTGATATTCCTCCATAACTTTTTTTTATTTTAATTTTTTTCCTATTTGACGTTGGCAGCCGTGTGTGTGTTACGTCATCGTTATTATTTACTTTTTTTTTACAATTTAAAAAGGATTTAATGAAACAACATGTGATTATATTTTTATTTTTTGATTTTTGACAAAGGAAAAGTTTTTCTGTTTTCCTTTGAATTTTTTTTTCTTCCTTTTTTTCATTACTATTTTTTCGTTGTAAAAAAGAGAGAGGGAGGGGGTAGAGACAAAATCGTATTTAAAAAAAACATATTTTAGGTTTTTTTTTTTTGTTAAACACAACGAAGAATTTTTCGCAAAGAAATTTAAAAAAACAAAAACGTAACGTCGTGGCAGGAGAATAAATAAATAAAAAGGGGGATGAAGAATAAGATGACCGGTCAGGAATGCATAAAAAGTTTTTTTTTTTTTTTTTGTCTTCTTCCCTTTTTCATGAAAAGGTTTTTACTTTCATTTTTTTTTCTAGAACTTTATTTCCCCAGACGTTAAGAAAATTTTACCTCAGAGAAATTATTTTCTGGTGATGGTGGTGGGTAATACAATATGCGAGATTTCAACGAAAGGTTTTCTCCCCCCCTTTTTTTTCTTTTTTTCTTTTCTGTACTTTTTCCTTTCGTCCATTTAGAATTTTTTGTCCGGAATATAATTCTTTTTTTTGTCGTCACAGTAAGTCGATCTCTACTTTCGACGACCAACACCACGTGACGTTTTAACCCTCCAACCCTTAAGGTCAACAACAGGTTAAACGTGTTCGCATTATTTTCTTTTAATTATTATTATTATTACTTACCCACAAAAGGGTCTTTAGTACAAATTTTTCATTTCTTAACCGACCACCACCATCTTGTTTTTATTTTTTTTTCAATTTCTACTAAAATCTTTTCTTTCTATAATAATAAAAACAATAATAATAATAATAAAACAACGTCTCACCGTTTTATTTAATTGATTACGTTTTCGCGCCATTTTTTTTAATTTTTATTTATTTAAATAAATGAATTATGGAGACATAAAGTCATAGAGTAAATAAATAAAATTTTATAAACGTTTAAAAGGTCAAATGTTTTTTTTTATTATAAACGTGTCATTAGATATTAGAAAAATTTTTTGTTTTATCATTATTATTATTTATTACTTGTAACTAAATAAAATGAAGGAAAAAAAATGCGGCAGTGGCGTATTAAGAAACAAGAAAAATATTTTTTTTTTCATTTAAATAAAAAAATGTCGAAATATTTTTTTTTTCTAGAAATTTCTTGAGCAGTAAAGGAATAACAAAGGAAAAATTTACATTGTTAATTAATTTCTTTTTGTTACAAAATCTTTTCTCTCTCTCTCTCTGTCTCTTTCTCTCTTTCTCTTTCGCACGCGTTGATTTTTCTCGTTAAGGAAACGAGTTGAATGAATTTCTTTTGTTTTATCAATTTTCCTTTGTTTGATTTTTAATTCCCCTCTTTGGGATATTACGAAATAGAACATTCGCGAAACACGCGAAATTTTAACGACAAAAAATTAAAATTTGAACTTTAACCTTTTGCTTAAAAAAATAAAAAAAAAAGGATAAAAAAAACAGTTTTTTATATTAAAAAAAAAAAAAAAAAATGAAAAATATTGAAAAAAAAGAGAGAGAGAAAAAAAAGGGCATTAAAAGGGTGGAAGGGTTGGTGGGTGGGAAGGGGTGGGGAGAACCTTTTTCCTAAGAACCTTTTTCAGTCTGTTTAGTATTTAAAGTTTAATTTAAATTTTTAATACCTGAAAAAAAGAAAATAATAAATTGAAAGCTTTTTCTTTAGCTTAAATCCAAAACCTTTTTTTTTCTCCTTTTTCTCCCTCTCTTTTCTTCTTCTTTTTCTTCTTCTATTATCCTTTTTTTCCATGACTTAAATCATCCTTACGTCTTTTTCTCAAACTTTCCTTTTTCTTTCCTTTTACAGAAAAAAAAAAAAAAGAAAAAAAAATTAAAATAATAATTAATTGCTTCTTTTCCTCGTAAATCCTTTTTTTTTCCTTTTTCTTTCCTTTTTTTCATTTTTATTTGTAACAAAAATAATAATAATATTAATGATAATAATAATAATGACGTTTATAATGATGATGATGATAGCTTAGAAAAACATTTTTTTTTTTTTTCGTTTTCGAAAAAAGAAAAAAAAATTATTTTTGACATTTAAAAAAAAATTTTTCATGCACATAAAATTATAATAATAATAATATCACGTGTTGAAAATGGTTTTTAAAGTCACAAAAAAAAAAAAAGGAAAAAAGGTTTAATTCTCAATGGAATCAATAGTGAGTCAATGGTTTTCGAATTTCCTTTTAAAAATGAATATAAACAAAAAAAAAATTGAAAAAAAAAATATATATATATCAATCTCACGAGATTTGATTTGAATAAATATTTTTTCTTCGGTAAAATTTCATTTTTTTTTCCATTTATTTTTTTTTTGTTTGAAACAAAGGAAACAAAGGAAAATATTTTATCTAATAATAATTCTTTTTCGTGTATCGTACAAAAAAAAAAAGGAAAATTGTTTTTTATTTCGATGACGTAACTATTCATCTATATCGCGGGAGTTTTTAATCTTTCTATAAAAAAAAAAAAAAGTTTCTCATCCTCCTTCTCCTCATCCTCCTCCTCCTCCTCCTCTTTACCGCCATTTCTCCGAATCTTGACTCCTCCCACTTTACTCCTCCCCCTTTCCATTTTCTATTTTGGGTATAAAAAAAAATTCGTTTTCGATCGTAAAAATGATAAACAAAAAAAAAAGGTTTTTATTATCATTATCATTTATTTATTTACTTATTTACATACGCACCGTTATCATTTTATCAGTGATAATAATAATAATAATATTGTTTTAATGCAAATGAATGGTATAATAAAGGACAACGTAGGGAGAGCAACTTTAAAGAAAATAAAACTGAAAAAGATGTAAAAAAAGTGGTTGAGAACACGTGACGCGTTCTAGATTACCCCTAACCCTACCCTTACCCTTCTCCTACTTCTCCCCCACCTCTCCAATGAGTTAAAATAATTTTACGGTTGCGCATAATTATATCACTTTTAACCGATTAGAATTAATTATTTATAATATTATTATTATTATTTCAAAAATTCTTTCTTTTTACGTGAGTGTTTCGAAACGAAGAGGATTAATCTCTCTCTCTCTCTCTTATCATTTATCACTCTTATTATTTATATCCGATATGAAATTAAATCCTCCCGCCCCCCAAAAAATAAAAAAAAATTTTCGTTTGGTTTTTTTCGATAATTTTTTATACTAATTAATAAAATTATCATTATTATCATCGTCGTTGTTGTCATCATCGTAAGAATTTCTTAATGTAAGTAAATGAAATTTCTATTAAAAAAAAAAAAAGAAGAAATTTAACGGGTAAGGAGGGGTAAGGGTTGAGGGGAGGAAAACGGGAGAAAAATGAGAAAAAAAGAAAAGTTTCTTGTGTAAAAAAAGGAAGAAAGAAAAAGGAAAAAAAGGAAAGAAAAGGAAAAAAAATATACAACAAGAAACTTATTCATAAAGATAAAATGGAATATCAAAGAAGTTAATTAAAATAAAAATGCTGTAGGGAATAATTATTTCTGTTGGATGTATTTTTTTTCACCATCATCATCGGGTAATAATAAAAATAATTTGAATTTAAAATGGAGCGGGGAGGGGAAAGAGGGGGAAGGGAAAAACGATTTAAAAGAATAAGAGAATAATAATAATAATGATAATAACGCTGTCGTTTTTTTTTTTTTTATTTATTTAGGTCTGCGGTAAAGTTTTTGGAAATGCTTCCGCATTAGCAAAGCACAAGTTAACCCACAGCGACGAAAGAAAATACGTTTGTACAATGTGCGGGAAAGCTTTTAAACGTCAGGATCACCTGTGAGTTATTAATTATTATTATTATTATTAAAACCGTTTAATGGAAACTTTTCTTTTTGATAAAAATTATCATTAACATTTAGAAACGGACACATGCTCACACATCGTAATAAAAAACCGTATGAATGCAAAGCGGAAGGTTGTGGAAAATCATATTGCGATGCGAGATCGCTGAGAAGGCACACGGAAAATCATCATACAGGTACAAACGGTGGAAACGGTGCGGGAAATCGGGAAGTCGCATCTCCTTTGGCATCGAGTTGCATACAATATGCTCCACCGACAGCATATCAACCCACGCAATATCCTCCGTCGTCGTCACCGTCTAGTTCCACGTCGAATACTCCGACAAAAGCTCCGAGTCATTTACAACAGCTTCTTGCAAGCGATTCAAACGCGTCAAACGCGTCATCATCGTCGTCTTCCACAAAGGTAACAAAAAAAAAAAATTTATCTTCATTCTAGTTTTCTCCCCATTCCCCCATACCCTTCACCCCCTCCTCTTCTTAGAGAAAAAAAAACGTTAAAAAGTTTCAACGGAAAACGCGAGAATCCATGTTCGTTTTTTTTTTTTAGTTAATTTTAATTATTTTCAAAAGAGAAAATTAAAAAACAAAATGAAAACAACAACAACGACGACGACGACGACAGCATTAAAAGCATAATTTTAAGAAATATCAAAAACCGCAAAATGTCACAACAAAAACTTTTCTCTTTCCCCCACTCCCCTTGCACTCCCCTCCATCCCTCCGCGTCTTAAAGGAAAAAAGGAAATTTTCATTTATAATTTTAATAATGAAAACATTGGTTGTTATTATTATTATTATTAATAAAAATTCATTTGATTTGCGCAGACAACAAACAACGCTCAATCTGTTAATAACGACGGTTTGACTAAACAACAATTAGATCTCATACATCAAATAATGCAACAAACGCAACAAGGTCAAACGACTCCTTTGCAAAAACAACAAAAAACGGGGAATAACAACGTGGCATCAGCAACCGTAAATAATAATAATTCTACAAACACGACGTCCAAAGTTGTCACGACGGCTCCCGGAAAAACAAAAGCTTGGGCACTTCAGGTAAGAATTGCATACTATCGGGGGAAACACGAGGGAGAGGGTGAAGAGAGAGAGAAAGAGAGAGAGAGAGAAAACGATCAACGTTTTATTATTATTATTATTATCATCATCATCAATTCGTGGCTCCTTCCACTCGTTGTTAAAAAAAATTTAAATACTCTCGCGTGTATGGAACACGTAAAAAATTTTTTTTTTTTTTTTCAAACGCGATGATCGAATAGCTTAAAGGAAATCCGCCATATTGAATTTTATAAAATATTTTTTACCGGCGGAAAACGGGGGTGGGAAGGGGAAAAAGGCGGAAAGAGGGAGGGGAAAAATGAAGGAAAAAATAATAGGAAACGATGCTGGAAAATATCGAGAGAAAAAAAATTATTATTTTTTCCTTTTCGATATAATTATTTAATAATAATAATAATAATAATAATCATTTGCTTACGACGACGGAAAGGAGAAGGAGAGGAAGAGGGAAGGGGGAAAGAGGGGGGAGAAAAAACAATAACGATATTATGAAATTAATAACAAATATTAAAATATTTTCATAAAATAAATATTATATATTCATATAAATTATTTATTGAATATTTTAAATTCTTTAGAGTAAAAAAAAAAAAAAAAAATTTTTTTTCGAATTTTTCTATTTTATAAAGTTACGTACGTACGCTTACGCGCACACGCCCACGTATATTTTAAACAAAAGAAACTTTATTCGACAAAACACGAAAGTAGGAAGGAGGGGGAGGGGAAGGAAGAAGTAAAAATAAATAAATTTTTCAAAGGTATTTTTTTTCCTTTTAAAAAAAAAAAAAATTTAATTAGTTTAACGTTTCGTTTCGCTTTTTTTTTATTTTATTTTATTTTGAATAATGATAATAAATTTAAACAACAGGGAATTAGATAAGGAAAATAAGGAAGGAAGGAAGGAAAATACGGGAGAAAGGGAAATTCGGGAAAGGAAAGGAGAACGAATTTTGTCGATAAAAGTTTTTAGAGTCAAAATTTTTTTGCCTACGGAAGTGAGTCAAGTTATAAAAACGAATATGTACATATAAAAAAACATTAAAAATTAATTTTATGTAATTTTGCAATAAAGAAAGTTAAGAAAATTAACGACCAATCAAAAAATTTTTTTAATTTATTTACGTTTTTTTTCATTGGTCGAAATTTTTTTTTTAAAAGATCGGATTCGCGATGATTATCATTACTACCACCCCCTCCTTCTTATACTTATCGCAATCGGTCGCGAAAAAATTTTTATTTTTTTATTTTTTTTTGTTTTTTGTCCGAAAACGGATACGGAAACGAGAAGAAAAAATTTTTTTTTTTTTTAATTAATTTATAGACGTTTAATTTTCGTTTTCGAGTAGAAAAAAAAAAAAAAAAAAAACAAAAACAACACGCCCCTGACATGACTGAATTTTTAAAATAATTTATTTACCGAATTTCATTAGCGAACACAAAAAAATAAAATTTATTTTTGTGACGTCACATTTTTCCCTTTCCCCTCATCCTTGCCGTTTTTCGTCTTCCCTCCTCTCCCTTTTTCCACTCATTTTCTCCCCTGTTTTCAACTCGATTCGTTTTTGTATTTCTTCCAGTCGAAAAACACACATACACACAGAAAGAGACATTTTTCCGTTTATATAAATATATATTTTATAAAATTAATTAAATTAACATAATTAATACATAAAAACCATTTTACGTATTAATAATAATAATAATAATAATACGAACGAAACCGGATATCCATCTTTTGAATATAATGAAAAACGTATTTTAACCCGTAAAACATCATTTTTAAATTTATTTCGATTCGTTTTAATAAAAATAAATAAATTTTCATTAACTTAAAAAAAAATAAGCAACAGCAATATAACTGTTTAACAAAAAGAACAACAAACGACGACAACAACAACAGCAATAATGATAATGATAATAATATTATCGAGCAAATGAATTAAAAAAAAAAAAAAAATAGTTTTCGGTGAAGACGGGGGGGAGAGAAAAACAAAAAAGTTTTAAATTTTTTTTTCATTCTTATTACGTATTATTATTATTATTATTATTTTTATATCATCATCAGCGCCGCCACCGTTATCATTATCATTATTATTATTATTATTTTTAGATGAAAACTTTTATTAAAAAAAAATAAAATATAAATAAATAAATAAGAAACATAAGTTATGCGAAATTTTAAATTTCTGAAAGATAATAAAAATAATAAAAATAATAATAATAATAATAATAATGATGATAATAATGATAATAATAATGATAATATTTATTGTTGCAAACTGAGCAGAAAGAAAAAATTAAAAAGTTTTTTTAGAAGAAGTGAGGAAGAGAAAGAGGAAGGGAGAGAAGGATGGGAAAGGAAAGGGAATGAAAAATGAAGGGGGAGATAAACGAAGGAATGAGGTGGGGAAATGACGGAGGTCAAAGGTTACACGGTGGACGTAAAAAATGAAAAAAAAAGGGAAGAGAAGGGATGGGGAAAACGTAATAAAATTTTCTTCAACTTTTGCCATTTAAAAAAAAAAAAAAAAAAAAAAACTTTTTTTGTTGTCTGAAAGAAAATGAGGGAGAGAAGGAGGAAAAAAAGGGGGCGGAGATAATGAAGGTGAAAAAGGTGGAACGGGTGAATGGGGGGGTGGGGAAAAGTAGTGAAAATAAGAAAAAGGAGGCGGGGTGATGTTGTAAATGTAAGAAAAAAAGTTTTTTCGTAAGAAAATTTGTTTTATGCGAACGAAAAGAACGAAAACATTAATTAACGTAATTATTTAATAATAATAATAATAATAATAATAATAATTTCTTTCTTTCTTTCTTTCTTACTCTTTCTTGCCCTCCTCCTCCCTCTCTCTCTCTCTCTCTCTTTCTTTCGTTTTTTTATTAAAAAAAAAATTTTTTCAATAACGTTTTTATAGATGAAAAAAAAAAAAAATATAGCGCTATAATTTCTTCGTTATTAAAATTTATTAATTTAATTTAAGTCACTCGGTTATCGGGTTAAACCTAATTAATTTTTTTCTTTTTTAATTTTTAAAGCCTGAAATTAGCAGACGAAATTAAAATATAGAAAAAATTTTTTGAAACCTTTTTTTTTTTACATCATCATCTTCATCGCTCTTTTCCCCCTAACCTCCCCCTCCCTCTCGCCTTTTTTTTTTTAAATTTTGTGCCGAAGTTGAAAAAAATTTTCCTTTTTTTTAATTTTATTTTATTTTCCTTTGGCAAAATACTTTAATAATGGGATTTATTACAAAATAATTTTTAATTCGGGATTTCCTTTGGGAAAGAGAAATCGGCTCATTATCCCTTTTTTTTTTAAATTTTTTTTTTCCTACTTTTCCCCCCTTTTTCGGGGAAGGGGAGGGGGAGGGGGAAATATAAAAATAATTTTTATAAAATATTTTTAAAAGGTTTTTTTTTTATGTTGAATAAATTAAAATGGCGTCGGATATTTTTCGACGATATCAATAACGACGCATCGTCACAATTTATTTAAGATTGTTTACGTCACCGATTACGTCACTAACCCTTAACTCGACGTAGACTATAATAGAACCCCTGAATTACGACGTCGTTTATTTTTATTATTATTATTATTTTAATTTTTTTCCTACGTAAAATTTCGCACACATCCTCGCATCTATATTTATTTTTATCAATGTTACCAACTTTAAAAAAAAAATAACGCGTAAACCACTAACGAGTAGAGTCGAACACGTACGCACACGCACACACACACATCATTATTTATTATTAAAATTTGTTGTATGGGTGATGGCGGCGGTGGTGGTGGTGGGGGTGGGGTGGGGGTGGGGTGGGGGTGGTAAAAGGAAACGAAACAAAAAAAAATGGCGGTTTTTATAACACAAAATAATTTTTTTTTCATTTTTTTTTAACGTTATAATGCCGTAGACGTTATTATTAATTTGACCGTCTCTCATCAAAGATCAAAGTCAAAAAAAAAAAAAAATTTAGCAGACGACGAGTTTATAATTAACTTTTGATGATGGGTTTTACGTTCTCTCTTCCTCTCTCTCTTTCTCTCTCTCTCTCTCTCTGTGTGTGTGTGTGCTCGCCTGTCAAACGTGAATTTTTTTTTTTAATTTCAAATTAAAAATTTTGTAAAAGAAAAAAAAGAAAAAAAAAACGGGAATGAAAAAGAAAAGAATAGGAAAAAATAAATAAGGGATGAAATGAATGAATGAATGAATGGAAGAGAGAGAGAGAGAGGGAGGGAAGAAGGGGTACGGAAGGGGGTTCAAAAAGTAATTTTATATTTCCATTACTTATATATATATATATATATATATATATATATATATATATATATATATATATATATATATATATATGTATTAAAAAAAAAATATGGCGAACGATAAGAATGAAAAAAAAAAAAAATTCGTCGATTTCATTTTTTTTTAAAAAGATTATTATTATTATTATTATTATTATTATTATTATTATTATTATTATTATTATTATTATTATTATTATATATTTTTCTAAAAAAAAACGTCAACCATTTCCCATGTGAATGAAAGTGTAAAAGGAAAATGTTGCTAAAGTTAATTGAATAAGCCATCGCCTGTTGGGATTCAAACAAACTCAAATTTAAGGTTAAAATTTTCGTTCGACTAAATCAAAAACTTACGTGTATATATATATATATATATATATATATATATATATATATATATATATATATATATGTATTTGACTTCGTAAGATAAATATATATACAAAAAAAAATGAAACAAACAAAACAAACGATAAAGATTTCAAACGTTAAAATTCGTCGCGAAAATTTTTTTTTTTAAAAAAACAAAACGAGACCGTAAATAAACTTTAACAATTTAACTTTTGTCATTTACGTCGTAGAAATGAAATACAACGTAAATAAAGACATACAAACGTACAAACAAACAAACAAACAAAAAAAAAGAAATATGAAACAATCCTTTGATAAATATATTCAAAGGAAGGGAAAAAAACGGTTTTATTTAAATTTTGCAAATGTTAAAAAAAAAAAAAATTTTTTTAATCCAGTTAATGAACTCTCGAGTTTCGTACTTTTTACGCCCTTAAATGAAAAAAAAAAGGGTTCAACCCTTCATCATCATCATCATCATCATTATCATCATCTCAACGTTTTTCACATCATTTTATACATACGAAACGTGTATATATTTTTTCCTTAATGATTACATTCAAAAATAACTCGATATTATTCTCACGACGGTGAGAGAGAGGAGGGGAGAATTCCCCTCCCCTTCCTCTCTTCCCCCCTCCCTTTTTTTTCTAAAACGATTGCTGCATTTAAATTTACCCGCGAAAAATTATACGAATTTTAAGGATTAAAAAAAAATATATGTGTAAATGTATGAGTAAGAAGAGGTAAGAGGAAATTATAAAATGGAGTAGGAGGTTTTAATTGTGGGAGGAGCAAACGAGGATAAAAAAACGAATAAGATAAAAGATATTACGAGAAAGATGAAGATATGGGAATGCGTGAGAGTGAGAGAGTGAGAGTGAGTCGGACGTAAGAAAAATTATTTAATTAATTTTATAAACTTTTTTTTTTTTTTTAAATTTTCCAAAAAATATTCAAAGAATTTTTAAATTAATTGCCCCGAATTTTTAAATATGGAATGTTGGGTGGAAGTGGGGGTGAGGGAGAGGGTGGGGAGGGAGAAAAACGGCCGAAGCAAAGAATGAATTCGTTAGTATAAAAAAAAATAAGCGAGAATTCGAAAAATCAATTTTCTCGATTTTATTCTCTTTCCATCGACTCCACCATCACCACCACCACCGCCACCGCCACCCTACCTGCCCTATTCTAACAAATTTTGCCCTTTTCATTGTTTCTCGCTTTTTTTCCCACATCTCCCAACTCTCACCCTCTCTCCCTCACTCATCCTTTTTTTTTTATCGTATGAGAATTTCAGCCATCTTTAAAAAAAAAAAAAAAAAAAATTTACAAAACAGATGGAAAAAAATGTCGTAAATAAAAAAAACCTCGGAAACAAGAAAATTACTTTTCCATTTATTCCCATGGTTCTTTCTCTCGGTTTAATGTTAAGGTTCTGGAATAAAAAAATTTTCCCTGGAATTCTTCGTTTCGCTAATTGCTTTTAAAAAAAAAAAAAACTAACAACAGCACCAACCGAACACTCTCTCCCTGGAAAATCGTGAAATAATCATTTCATTTTTTGACGTCACTTCCTTTGAGATTTCAATTATTATTATTATTATTTGTCAGAGTCAAAAATGAAAAAAAAAAAAAAATTTCACTTTCACTCATCACCACCGAACCCCTCCCCTCCCCCGGCTCCCCCTTCTCTCTCTCTCTTCCGTTGCTTTCGTTTTTTTTTTCGTACTCCCACCATTTCTTCTCCCACGTTTTCCTTCTCCCTTCCTCCCCATCTCCCTTCCTCGAATTCAATCATTTTATACGAAATTAATTTTTTTTTTTTTCTACGTCATCGTCACACGCACTCACGTCATCATAATAATAATAATTATTATTGTTTTCCTGTTATAATCGTAGTAGAATTTTTTTTTATAACGTCACCCAAAAGAACTGCCAACTGTTGGAAAAAAAAAAAAAAATTTTTTTTTACAATAACACGAATAATAATAATAATAATATTTAGTAATAAAATGAGGGATATTATTTTCCCATGATTTTTTTCTTTTCTTTTCTTTTAATAAATCTTCCATACAGTTTCTTTCACGACGACGATGATGATGATGATGAATACAAATAAGAGGGAAACTTTAAAAAAAAAAAAATAATGAAAGGGGAGAAAAACATGTGAGACTGTCTGGAGAGAAAAGAAGGAACCTGTTACAAAAAAAAACAAGATTTTTATTCCCATTAAAAAAAAAAAAATTCCAGTTTTTATCTTTTTTTTTCGAGATGGTCAATTGGATGGATGGCGGTGGTCAGTTGTTAGTCGGTATCCGTTTCCAACGCGTTTATTAACACAAACAAACAAACAAATTTTTTTAAACGTGTCATAAGAAAATATTTTTAAGTTTTTTTCTAATTAAAATGGATGCTTGGATTTCATTGGATTCTTATAGTGTATCATCATCATCATCATCATCATCGTCGTCGTGTTCAGAATCATTTTATCAAAGTTTAAAAGAAGTTTCATCTACTATACAATACGAAGATCAACCGACATCGACAACGACAAACGATAAAGATTTAACAACTACAAACATTTTTAAAAACGATGACGATGACGATGACGACAAAACTATTTCATCCGTTATTAATTCTTACGAAAATAATAATAGTGATAATAAAAAAATTTTTACATTAAATAAAAATTACGGTTTTAATAATACCAATTTTATTAATAATAATAATAATACTAATGATAATAATAATAGTAATAAATACGATAATGATATTTTTTTAAAACCACAAAATTTAAACGTTTTAAATACTGGAATCGAATGGGTTTGTTTTTCTTTTGTTTTTTTTTCTTTTTGTTCTAGAATTTTCTTTAAAACGACAGAAATAATAAAATCATTTTCCACTCATTTTCTTTTTAAACGACAGCAAATTCATTAATATTTTAAAAGAAAAAAAAATTTTAGTCGAGGATTTATTTACGTACGAATCACATTTTTAAAGAATTTAAATTATTTTCAAAATGGCGGAATTTTTTTTTAAACCGTTATTTATATAAAAAACGTTTCTAGAAAAACTTTTCGAAATTTTTCGTTTTATGAAATAATATTTTCCCCTTTAAATAATAATAATAATAATTAAAATTATGTGACAATAATTTTTTTTTGATTTTACAGAGTCCCGCTTTTGGTGGAGTCAAAGGAAATAACATAACGACTACGTCACAAAATGGCGGACAAACATCTGGAATATCAAAAACGGAACCGAAACCCGTCGAATGCGCTTTGTGTCATAGAAAATTTAAAAATATTCCAGCATTGAATGGACATATGAGATTGCACGGAGGTTATTTTAAAAAGGTTTGTGTCTTCTGCTTACTTACTTTTTTTTTGTTAATACCCATGAGAAATGAAGCATTTCGCACTGACCTTCCTCCCCCACCCGTTATCTGGGAGAGTGTGGAGGACTCAACCTCAAATCCCTCCTAAGCCAGAACCATCAGGTTCACACTCGCGAAAGTGGGAATCCCACCTCAGGAAGATCCCGGTACTTCCCCTTTTTTACCCTTTGAAAGACAGTCCCGATCTGTTACCATCGTTCCTGCCTCTTTCGGAGATCCTGTGAGTGTCTTGGGAGAGAGAGAGGGAGAGAGACGTTCGGGGTCCTGAATTCTGTTGGTCGTTCATCCGTTTTCCTTTCACGTCACTGCTCCGTATTTTTACCCTGTTCGGATCAAGTACCCAGTTTCACCCTCTCGAACAAGAGTCGGGGCATTCCCGACGCCTCGAAAGGGTTCTAGGTTCCTTATCCCCTTATGTAGGTACAGATCTCTTCTTGTCAAAGCGAATTGAACTCCCTCCGTTCCCAGGATTTGAACCCATGACTCCCAACTCGGTTAGGACTCGGGCTCCTCTAAGGCATCCAATTTGAAGTTTAACCCCTAGCGGATGCCTAGTTAATGTGGAAAATTCAATCCCAGAACCCCCCCCTTAAAACATCCTTCATACACCTAACCTCCAAGGTTTGTGTCTTCTGCTCTTACATTTTTTTTTTCTTTTTCTTCTATAATCTTTTATATTTTTCGTTTATACCGGAAGAGAAAAAAAAAATTTACGGCGTTAAAGTTTTTTTTTTTTTTTTCTTAAACAAATTTTCTTTCTTTTCCTTTTCCTTTTCCCTTTACTCTCTCTCGCGCCTTCTTTGTAAATAATAATAATAATAATAATAATAAGAATAGTTAAAAGAGCGAAAACTTTTCATGAATATTAAATTTCAAATTTTATGAATAAACGTTAAGAAGTTATTTTGATTCTTCGTTTCTTCAATATCACAATAAGTTTCCGGTTCCGTTTTCCGGTTTTTACGAATTTAAAATAAGAAATTATTATTATTATTATTATTATTATTATGAAAAGGAATAGAGTGTGAGAATGAAAAGGGCGCTTTTTCTGAAAAACCGGAAACAAAAAAAAGAAAAAAATTTTTTTTTCTCACAAAAATCAAAATTATTCTTAGTCCTCTTTTTCCTCTTCCCCTCCCCTCCCCTCTTCTTCTCTCCCCCTGAAAAAAAACGGTTTAAAATTTTTTTTTTTTTGAATTTCCGCCATTTTTTTTATTCTTATAAAAACGGCGGACTTCCGGTAGTTTTTTAAAAAAATTTCGTTTGGTCCTCTGGTCGTTTTATTCTTACTTAAAATGCAACAAAAGTAGTAATAATAATAATAAAAGGAAAATTTATATCTGCGACATCCGACGAAATCTTTTCTGATGCTGTTGGTGCTGTTGGTGTTGCAAAGAACTCCTTCGAGTAACTTTTGTTAACTTCCGGTTCGGAAAAAAAATCATTTTCGTTTTAAATTTTAAGGTTTTTTCCGGGGACGTTTTTTTTTCGGCGGAACCTTTCCTCGGGAGGGGGTTCCCTCCTCGGCGGTTCCGCCGACCCATTTCCGTTTTAATATTCCAATATTCCAATATTCCAATACATTTTTTTCCTTCGTGTTTATTAAAATTATCCTTAATTAAAAAAAATTTTTTTTGTGAAGACGACGTAAATAATTTGCGTTCCGGCACAGTTGGCCATCTTGACGATTGCTAGCTCACGATTCGTTTCCTCTCTTCCTTCCATCCTTCTCTCTCTCTCTCTCTATTCCCCTTTTCTATATCTTCATTCTCCCCCTTTTACATCCTTACATCTTCTCATCCGTTTCCTTTCTTATCGTTTTACCTTTTCGTGCCTTCGAGCAATAATAATAATAATAATTAAAAGAAAAAAACGTTTAACGAATCGAAAAAAATTTTTTTTTGCAATTCCCATTGCCTTTTTTCTTTTCCTTTCCTTTAATGCCTTTTCGTGGGTTCAAATTTAAACCTTTTTTTTTTCCTTTAATTTTTCGTAATTTCAATTGAAAAAAATTTAATGTCATTAATTATTACTCCCATCGTTAAACGTGAGTAATAAATAATTTTATTACAACAAATAAAGGTAATAAAAAATTTTTGTGTTATCATCGTGGATTTTAATTAATCCCCCGAGGAAAACGGGGAAAAAAAAAAAAAGTGAGCGGCGGGGATCTCAAAGAATCTTCTCGTGTATGAGTGTGAGTGTGCGTGTGCGTGCGTGCGTGCGTGCGCGTGTACGTGCGTTTTAAATCTTTTCATTTAATAAATCAGGGTAATTAAAAAAATGCAAACCAAATAATAAAAAACGCGAAAACAACGAAACAAACGTAATAAAAAATTATTATGACGTCATTTTAAAATAACGTATTTTAATTAATGTAAAATTACCCTTTTGATTAATTCGTTCGTTATTATTATTATTATTATTGTCGTTGTCGCTTCGAACGACGCCATTTTGTTTTTTAATAAACGACCGATCGAATGGAGGGAAATAAGGTAGAATGGTATAAAATTTTTAGGTTGGAGGGAAAATTTTTTTGTTTTCTTTGCTCCTGATGCTGTAGTTGTTTGTTGTTGTTGTTTGTTGTTTGAATTATTTTTCGTGATTAGCGGAGAAAAAAAAAATTTTCTTTTTTTTTTTCTGTTTCCACGATGTAAAAGAAATAAGTTTTTAATTTTTGTAGTCACGTATATAACAAATGAAAAAGTTGTTTCCTTTTCTTTTCTTTCCCTTTCCACTTTTCCAATTTCACCTACGTCATCATTATCGTCGCCTACATGCCCCTCCTCCCGACCCGCCCACTTTCGTATTACTCCCTCGCTTTCTCCTCCTCCTCCTCCCCCTCTTATTTTACTTTCAACCATCGCACTTTTTACTTCATTCCACGCTCGTTTTTTTCTTTTCTAAAAAAATTTTACAGCTTATCTTTGCATCTTTCGGAAAAAGTCGGGTAGGAAAAGAGAGAGAGTGTGGGAAAGAAAGACGGTGGGGGAGAGAGAGAGAGAGAGGGAGAGAGATAGAAAAAATAAAAACTTACCTGAACTGAGTTTATATTGTTTAAGATTACACGTTGAGAAACGTGCTTATACATCTTATCATTGGATTTCCCATCATGTGTTAACTCTTTCAATTTTATTTTCTTTCTCTTTTCATCTTATTATAATTTCCCATCTTTCTCTCTCTCTCTCTCTCTCTCTTTCTTTACCTCTTCCTCTTTTTCCTCACTTTTTAACTTCAATTTAACGTTTGAGAAAATTTTGATTTTTCATGTGGATTTTTTAATAAAAAAAAAAAACCTGGAACAAAAAAAATTTTCACGAATAATAATAATGATGATAATAATAATAATAATTTGTCGTGATTTAAAAGAATAAAAAAAAAAGTGGAAATTTAATAAAAAAAAAAAAAAAAAAGAAAAAAAACTGCATCAAATTTTTTTAACTTACTGTCACACATTCAAAAAAAAAGAGAAAGAGAGCATTTATCAAAAAAAAAAGGAAAAAAGGAAAAAAAAGGAAAGGTAAAGGAATAAAAGGTTAGAAATGAATATTTTTCCCTTTTATCAATTCGTGATTTCTCATAAATTTTAAAACTTTTTTTTTTTTATTTAAGAACAAAACCTTTTTAACATTGCGAGACAGATTTATGACCAAACGTTTGGGTGAAAAAGGTTTTTTAAAAACAAAAAGAAAAGAAAATGAAAAAAAAAAAAATTTATTTCCAATTCGTTTTCTAGAAAATTCTTATTGACTTTTCCCCTCCCCTACTCTCACATGGTGGTTGTGGTTTAAATCATTTTAAAAATTTTTAGACGATTAAATTAAAATCCAACATGCCCACACGCACCCACTTTACGACTTCGTAGTTATGATGATGATAATAATAATAACGTATTATTTTTCACGACAGGATTCGGAAGCGAAAAAATGCGAGAAAAAGGAAGTGAATGGACCACCCCTACAAACGGCGAGTATGAGCGTCAGAGCTTTAATAGAAGAAAAAATTATACAGAAGAGAAATACAAACACACAAAATGTTGTCGCCGTTTCGAGTGAGTTTTTTGATTGGACCTAACACGGAGAGAAAGAGAGAAAGATGGTGATTGATTCGTTTCGTTTCAGGTGATAATAATAACGGAAGTAAAAATGTAACCGGAAGGAATTTGGTTGCGGCGACTACGACACCGAAACAAAATCAAGAACAAGATTTAAATATAAAACTATCGTCGTTTGCCGTACCCGCTCCGCCGATACAGACGACGACGACGACGATACTCTCGTCGTCTGAAAAAATAAGACGTCATTCTGATTCTGAACATTTTTTACCACCGAGAGCACCCTCGGGAGTTCAACAGGAAGCGCAAGCTCTAGCCGAATTATTATTAAAAAGAGGGAAAAAATTATCGGTTAAAAGAGCGAGTTCGGATCCTGGAGCCATCATTAATCCGAGTAGTCCGCTCCAGTTGAGCGCCAACAGCAGTCCGGGTCCTCCGTTGCAATTGAGTTTTCAATCTCCCGATTACACGTTGAGCGGCGTGACGTATCAAACGGAAGATGGCGGTTATTTTTCACCCAATCTTCAAGAGGATGTTTTTCAACAAGTTTCTGCGGATTCTATGCTTTTGCAGGGTGTGGATCCCAATCAATTGACTGATTCGTTGCAATTTCAAGCGTCTCTTCTGCAAGATCAAACGGATCAATTAGCTTTGGAAGAATATCAGGGTTCAAACACTCAAGATTTGCAAGCCGTTTTCAATTCGGCTCTTCCTGTCAATTTGGCCGAGTTTGGAACTTATGGCGGTTCTCAAACGGAAAGTCCGAAAGATTTGCAATATCATCAGGATTCTCCGTTGCAACAGACGAAGGATTTTGTTAATTACGTCAACTCTCCTCATCCGTCTTTAGCGACACAAAGTCCACTTCCATCTCCGATCACGCATCACGATTCACCGAGTTTCACTTATCCCACTCCGCCGGCTAGTCAAGAAGGTCAAAGTCCATCTTTCGGTCAGGGACTCCTTACCGGGTCTCTTCGTATATCGTCGCCTCAGCAAAGTAACGACGGATTCGTACAATCTGTTATTTCGCACGGCGGGGGACCAGTCCCGGTTTCGTCGCCGTTGTCCTCTGCCTTTTACACGTCAACGATGTCCAGTGCCGCTGCCGTTGAAGCAGCTTTATCAGAGGTTTTACCTTTAGACAGCCAAAATACTTGCAACGGTCCCGTACGACTCAGCATGTATCAACCTTCGCCGCCTCCTCATTCTCCATTTTCGGGTACTCCCGTTCCATCACCTTTATCATTATCGAGCGTGCCGGCTTCTTCCTCTTCCGTGTCTTCCCCGATGCCTCAAACTGCCTTTAATAATTCCCAAAATCACAATTCTTTTCCACTTTCTCCGCAGCAAACTTTGCAATCTCAAATGATGCCAAATTCCGAAGATCCACTCTTATCCAGTAGTCCGAAAGATTTCGCGAGCAGAAAAAGATTCGATTTTAACGGAGTTCATTCCTTTAAACTCATCGGAAATGGAATGGTGGATCTCGGAAGCGGAGGATTGGGAATCATGGTGGATACAAACGGAGAGCTTAAAATATTTCAAGCAGCATCTCCGCAGCAAGCCAAAAATTTAGTCATGTCTGGAGCTTCAATAATTAATTCAACGACTGGAACCTACGTCAGAAAAGTATGTTTTCTCCAAAATTCTTTTTCTCCGAAAACATTTCCAATTTAAAATTATTTCAATGCTATCAAAAAAAATTTTTTTTTCAGGCTGAAACAGGAACGCCGATCAGGATAACCGGAAGTTATACGACGCCACAACATTTCACAATATTACAAAATGTTTTACGTAATCAAAGGCCCAAGGTTCAAATTCCGTTAGAAAATTTAAAAGAAGAAGTAGAAGACGATGTTTTCGTGAGTCCTTCGAGTATTCCTTCGAGCCCGTCGAGAGCAATGAAAAGGAAATCAGTGAAAATGGAACCATTTTTTGGAACTACGACTCCTTTTCACACGGGTCATCAATCAAAATTAAGAGCCCCCCGAGTTAAAGACATTGGAACTCCTCCGCCGTATACGCCAGCTCCGATGTTGAGCCCGAATAGGCCGGGACAAGGGCTTTACTGGCAAGCCATAACTTCGGCAACTTCTTCATCATCGTGGCCAACATCAACAACTATCGGTACTCCTTTTTCCCCTTTTTCCCTCTCCCCCCGCATTTGCTAGAAGTATAATTTCTCTTTTTATTTCTAACACGACAGGTGCAGCAACAGAAAAGAACGAATTTTCGGATTCACCGATAGAAAGTGATGCTCACCCACACATAAACATCGGTCCTAGACATCAAGCAACGATTCCCAGTCTGGAGACTGATTTTTTTAAATTAGATAGAGAACCATCTTACGAGCATCTCCTTTGGGATCCGGGCATAGGAAAACTTTGCAACGATTCCGAAATCGAAATGTATTTGGAATTTGCCTGTTGTGCTGCTGTTCCCGGAGGTGGTCGTAACAAAGAATACGCATTACACCTCCTTAATATGTGCCATGGAAACATTCATGTGAGTTTTTCTACAATTTGTGCGTGTGTGTCGACACACGCGCGCGCGCATCGACAACCTTCTAAATTTTCTTTTTTTTTCTAGGAGGCCATGTTGAAACTCATGCAACCCACACCCTGGCTTCCACCTGGTCATCCTCTCTTGGCCTACGAATATGCAGAAAGCGATAGGTGGAGCGCCGACGAAGTTGATGCATTTCATCAAGGTTTGCTCAAATTCGATAAGGATTTCCAGACAATCGCCCACGAGGTACGCTAATTAAAAAACCTTTTCTTCCTTTTTTCCCTTTTCCTTTTTCCTTTTACTACTAGATAACGATTTGAATCCTCTCTCTATCATCTTATTATTTTACAGATTGGGTCAAAAACAATAAAGCAATGTATTCAGTTTTATTATTTATGGAAGAAAATCTGCCCTGAGGAGTACAAAAGATTGCGATTGTTAAGACGAAGAAAAGAATCTGAGCCAATAAAAACGGAAATGGATTTAGATTACGACGAAATTAAAATTGAACCCGATTTAAGGCATTCAAGCCCCGTAAGATGATCGTTTCCGCTTCTTTTTTTTTTTTCCAAGAAGAATACATTTTTATTAAGAAGAAAATAAAAAAAAAACTAATCGCTTACGTTTATCTTATAGGCAAACGATGTCGATCTTGTATCAACGAGTTCGGAAAGTCGACTTTTCGTATGCGAATACACGGATTGTTCAGCTGTAAGATATTTTAAATTTTTTTTCGTTTCCGGTTTTTCCACACATTTTCCAATTATATTATTATTTTCACTTTCGAACAGGACAAGATTTTGTGTACTTGTCGGAGCCCTTTAACAACTACTATTCCAGGTCTCTACCGGATTCCTTCGACTTTCGTTGGTACTATTCATATAGTATCCCGAAGAATGTGGGTCGTCCCACATGGTGCGATTTCCTGGATGGTTTCTTCTTTTAAATTTCCTTTCATTAAATGTGGCATGGTTCCCAGTGCTGCTCCCACGATGATCGGAATAGTATTTGTCTTTACTTCCCACATCCTGGCTATTTCAGTCCTCTATTTGTCCTCTTCTTTGGCCGTCTGGTGTTTTTTGCTTTCCACCGATACGGATTTCCTTTATCTCATTTGCAACACCTTTGAGCATAATGTCTCTTATGTGTTCACAGAGTTTTAATTCTCGTGCTGCATTGAGTGGTCACATAAGAATACACGGTGGTACTCTTGGCGGACGTGCGTCGACACCGGACAGAAGAGGAAACGGAGTCGGAAACTCGTTAGAAGAGTTTCCCTGCAAGATCTGCGGGAAGTAAGTCCTCAATGTTGTAAACTTCTACCTTCTTATTGATTAAGGTAAACTTTTTACTCATTGACCTCATGCCTGGTTGAGCGTTAGAAGTTACTTCAACCGTTTTTTTTTTTTTTTTTTACCCGAATCAAGCTTTTGACAAAACAAAAAAACGTTGCAAGGAAGCATCATTTTCTTTCTTTCTTTCACTTTCACTATTTCACTTTTTCTTTCTTTCTTTCTATCTCTATCTATCTCTCTCTTTGTTGTTTGTCCTCCCAAAAGGATAAAACGCATCATAGCAACTATTGTGAAGCAATTAGATTGTTGTGATCCTAAAAGAAAAAAGTTTTACTTAATCAATACCAGAAATTTTTTTTTTTATATTAATATTAATAATGATTTTAATTTAATCGATTAATAAATAATTTATTGATTTATTGATTTGGCAAAAATGATGATGAACTAATTTGATAATAGAAAATTTCATTTCTTCTGCCACTACTAACAATATTAAATAAATCAATAAACGAATGCGTTCGCACATTTTTATTTGACGTCATGGTGTAATTAAAAAGTTTTTAGTGATAATGATAACGGTGATAATGATGATAATACACATAGTAATTTAGTTTTAGTTAATATGATGATGTTAGTTAGTAGTTGAAACTAGAAAATAACGGGGGGGGGGGGGGGAGAATCACAATAACAATCCGTGTATGCGCAAAACAAAAAAAATAGAATTTAGTTTTCATTTTTTTTTAACCGGAAGTAAAAATAGATGAAAATATATGTGTTGCTTGTTTACGTTACGCTTACGTGTGTACATACATATATTTAAATTTTTTGGCGGGAAAAAGAAAGAAAGTCGTTTTAAAAATGAAGAATAATAAAAATAAAAGGGGAAAATAAAAAATCGTTTTTTTCGTCTCTATTCGCTTCTCCAGTTTCGTTCGTTCTTCTCCCCCCTCCTCGGATTTAGCGTTATGCTGGAGAAAACGCTGGAGAAGGAAAAAATATTTTAAGACGCACACGTACAGCCACGCACGTTTTTCTCACTTTTTTTATTTTTTTTTCTAGAATTTTCAGCAAAGTTAAAAGTCGTAGCGCTCACATGAAATCTCACAGGCCACCCGATGCCGAACCTAAAAAATCAAAAGTCGACACACACAAAGCTGAACTTGCCGAACAAGCCGTTGGGAGAACGGTTGGAGTTACCAGTTCTTCGATTCCTATATCGAGATTAACTTAGTTTTAAATAGAAAAAACAACAAACCCCCCCCCCTCGTCGAAAGAAAACAAAAGGCGTTCGTACGTTCGTCGTCATGAAAACGTCATCGAAACAATAACGAAACGAAATTACAGCAAGGTACTCTACAGCAGGATACTCGACACAAACAAAACAGAAAAAAACGATAAAAAGGTCAACATTTTTTTAAAAAAATATTCCACGTGACAATGGAAGAAGTAATTAATAAAACACGTGCAAAATTAAATAATAATAATAATAATTAAACGAAAAATAAACACAGACACACACACACACACACCAAAAATCTGATTGAAGAAAACTTCAATTTGAGGTTAGTAATAATAATAATATTAAAATTCATTTGCTCCCCCTCCCTTTACACCTCCCCCCCATTCCCGTACCCCTAATTAATCCTAATTGTTTCGAACGATTTTCATTAAAATTAATAATAATAATAATAATAATTTTGTTTGTTTTCCTTTTCAATGTTATAAATATATATATATATATATAAATAAATAGAAATGTGTCATATTGTATTAATTATTATTATTATTATTATTACGAAATATTAAATAATAATAATAATAATAATAATAATAATAATAATAATAATAATAAAGCCTCTCTATTTTCATATTTAATATGTTTTTTAAACGTAATTTTAAAAATAAAAATAAAAAAACAAAAAAAAAGATTTATGACGTAATTTTTTTTTTAAACTCGTTTTATTACGAGAGTAAAAAAAAAAATTTTCGAGAAAATAATAATAAATAAATAATAATAGTAATAATAATAATAATAATAATAAATAAATAAATAAATGAAATGTTTTCTCTCTTTCTCTCTTTTCGTGTGCTTTACGATTTCGGTTAACGAGAGGAAGAAAAAAGAAAGGCATAAAAACAAATCGCGTTACCGAAAAATGAAACAAAAAAAAAATTATTATTAAGTAGTTGATCTCATCGGTTTTATCATGTTATTACTTTCCCCTTCTTCCCCTCCTTTCCCCTCTCTCCTTTTTTATCATGGGCTGCCTGTCGTTTTTTTAGCTCCTCCCTTTTTTGCTTTTTCCCCTTTACGTTTAACTCTTTCTCACTTCCCCTTCTTTTTACTCGATCTTTTCCCCTCATCATTTTTTTCACTTCTTCTCTTACCCCTACTCTTTTATTCTTTCCCCTCCCTTTTTTTCCCTCCTTTCTTTAACTCTTTCTCACTTCCCCTTCTTTTTACTTAATCGTTTTTTTCACTCCTTCTCTTACCCCTTCTATTTTATTCTTTCCCCTCTCTTTTTCTCCCTCACTCACGAAACCTTTTCTTGATTTGTTTGTTCGTTTCTCTCTATCTCACTCTCACTCACGAAATCATCATTCTTTCCCCCTTTTTCACCACCATCACCACATTCTCCTCCTCCACTTATTTCCTTTCCACTTTCTTTATATTATTTAAACAACAATAATCACTGCCATAGAACCTTCCACCTTAAATCACTTCACAAAAATATTCGCGTCAATTTTCTCTCCCCTTCTCTCTCACATTCTCAATAACTAACCTGGCAACGCTGACATTGATAATTTTTTTTTTTTTATAATAAGTGCGATTACTCGCAAAAATCGAAATCCGTGACGTAATTATAAAAAACGTAATTTTTTTATTTAAAAAAAAAGCGCGCGCGCATATATAAGAAGAGCAGACTGGATGCGAAAACAATCTCGCTTCAATAAAAAAAAAAAAATTTTTTAAATTAACTTTATTAATAATAATAATAATAAGCTATACGTATATGCATTTTTATTAGAAAATCTTAACTGCTCAATTAGAATTTTCCTTTTTTCTTTTTGTTTTATTATTATTATTATTATTACTATTTTAAGATTGTTTGACTAAACATTTTTGAAATTTTTTCTACTTTTTTTTTTTTAATGTCTCCAACTTTTTCCTTCAGAACGTATTTTTTTTTTTGTTAAAAAGGGAAAACAAACAAAAGTTTGTTGTTTGTAATCAAGTCCACGTGATTTGATGGCAACAACCATAAAAAAAATATAAAAAATTTTCTTTTATTTTGTTATTGATTTATTAAGTTTTTTTTTTAAATAACTATTAATAAATATTGGTTATACGATTATTATTATTATTAGCAATTTAATAATACGTGTAAATTGTGCTCAAATTTGTTATTTATTAATTTATTATTATTATTATTATTATTACTATTACTAGGTAGATTATTTTGTATTAATTTTTTTTTCTTTTTTTTTTGTTTGTTGGTTTTTTTATTATTGTTAAATTTAAACGTTAATATGAAATTTAATCGTTTTACTCTTTCTCTCTCTTTCTCTTTCTTTCTCTCTCTCTCTCTCATTTTTTTTTTTTTAAATTTCCTACATATAAAAAAATTTCTATTGATTTTATTTATTAACTTTCGAGTTTATTTTTCATCGTTTGATTGCCAATTAATTTCATAGCACAAATGTTTTTTTTTTTTACGTCATTTCCGTTTCCGCACAAATATTTCTTTATTGCTCAATCTATTGAAATATATTTTACAATTTAGTACATGCGGCGGCGGTAAAATAAAAATAAAAAATTCAACCGGAAACAACCGGAATTTCAGGTCCATTCGTTTTCTTTCAATCATTATTTGGATCAATGGTTTCGAATGTAACTTTTATCTCTCTCTCTCTCTCTCTCTCCCCTCTTTTCCCCCTTCCTTTTTTCCCCTTTTCCTCTTCTCTCTATTTTCCCCTCTTTCCCCTTCTCTCTATTTTCCCCTTTTCCCCTTCTCTCTTATCTCCTTTTTCTCCTCTTTCCCCTTCTCTCTCTTTCCCCTTCTTTCTCTTTCCCTTCTTTTCTCTCTTTCTCCCTCTCTCTCTGCACTTCACTGAACATTGTGCCATCCGAACAATCAAAAAAAAAAAAAAAACTACACATTTCCTTGTACTAAATAATTTCCCTAAATTTTCGAAAATTTAATTAATCTGGCAATCAAGAAAACAATGATAACGTTATCACACTATTAATGCTATTATTATTATGTAAACATAAAACAATAATAATAATAATAAAGAGCTCTTTCTTCCTACTCACTCCCTCCTATAACCGTGCTTCCATTAAATGTCTTTTTTTTTATTTGACGACGTTGACAAATTTGATTTTCCCTCCTTTTGTTCCCTTTTCCCCTTCATTTTCCCCTTTTCTCCTCTTTCTCCCTCTTTCCTTCTTCCCCTTTTTCTCCTTCCCACTCCCCTCCCGTTCTTTTTATTTTTTTATTTTCTAGTCTATACGATTCTGCTCAAAACAAAAATAATAATAATAATAATAGTAATAATAATAATAATAAAATTTATTTTTTTAAAACACGAAATAAATAATAAAAAAAAAATCGATTTGATTTTAATTTTTTTTTTTTTTTAATTAGATAAGTTAAACATGTAAAATTAAAATAATAATAATAATAATTTAAAAAATTGATCTTCCCCTAATTCGTATGTATATCTATTTCGTACACTATTTTATTATTATTATTCTTACAACTTTTTTAATTTATATTTGTACCTAAAAATTTACTCATTCATTCAATCATTCATTTAATTAGAGATTCCACGTGATTTTTATAATAAATAATGAATGAATGAATGGATTGATCGATCGATGGATCGATTATAAAATTAACGAAACAATTATTATTATTATTATTATAGTTGAATTAAAATCAATTGGTTGTGTTAGATTTAAGATTATTATTTATTTATTTATTTATTTATTTATTATTTTTTAAAAAGGTCGTTAAAATATTACGCGTGAATCATGATGTGAAATCCAATCATCATTTTTATATACATCATAATAATAATAATAATAATAATAATAATAATAATAATAATAATAATAATAATAATAATAATATACATAAAATATCGGCCTTAACGACGCCGCGTGTAAAAAAATTTTTGTTTTAAAATTAAATCTATATAATCGTGAAACCGAATTACATTTTCCGTTTTTTTTTTAACTATTTCCGGTTTATTTATTTCAATTAGTAACGTTTTGTAAAATTATTTTAATTTGAAAATTATTCGGGAAAAATTAAAAAAAAAAAAAAAGAAAAAAAAAATTTAACGCTCTATAATTATTTATGTTGTTGTTGTTGTTAATACTATTATTATTATTATTATTATTATAAGTATCATAAACGTCATTATCATTCCTCTTTGATTGATACGTGTTATTTATATTATACGTGTGTGTATATATTAAAAAAAAAATTTTTCTTTTTTTTATAGCATTTAAAAATGACGGCTAAATAAAAAAATTTCATTTATTTATTTTAAATTTAACGAAGACTTATAATATTTTGTTATGCTGTATTTAACAAACGATAAAACAACCGGAAATGTAATTTTTATTTAAATACCAACCGATATACCCCCCGCCCCCCCGATCGGAAACAAACAAAAAAAATTAAATATGTCGATCGTCACGCATATCGCACGCGAACGATTACTAACGATTTCATTAATTTTAATTTTCTTTTATTCGCACTTTAGCTATTTCCCCTTCTCCCCTCCCCTCTTCTAATTTTCCCTTCCTTTCTTCCTTTCAATCTCTCTCACGTATCTCAAGAATCCACGTGTTTCGTGACTCCTCCTTCTTTCCCCTATTCTCGCTTACCCTAATTTCCCCTCTTTTCATTTTCTCCGACGTATCGTGTTCCGTGACTCCTCCTCCTCTTTCTCCTTCTACACTTCCCCTCCACATAATCCGTTATCGAAAAAAATTTCCTTTCAATTCTTCCCCTCCCGATTTTTTTTTCCCCTTTCCCCTAAAACGATTTCACCTTTTTTTCTCCCTCATTCGCCGATTGGTTTTTTTTTCTTTTTTCTCCTCCCGCCCACTTCCAAGCCCCTCCACCTGTTCGTTCTTGGACTTTAAAAAATTTAAATTTAAAAAATATAAAATACTACTTTTACTTCTACTACTACTAATAATAATAATAATAATGATAATGATAATGATAAACGAAAGCAATGTTATTTAGATATTGAATATGTATTATTAGGCGAGCGATGTTATTGATAAAATAAATAAATAAATAATTAAGCCCGCTTGTCAATGTATAAATAAATAAATAAAAACTCCTCTTGTTGTTATACTAATAATGTTTGTTATACATAATAATATTATTATTATTATTATTATTATATTATTGTCTCTTCTCAATTTTTAATATGTCTTAATCATAATAATGTTTCTTTTTTTATTATTATATATATAAATATAAATATATATATATAAATAAATAAATAAATATCGATGTATAAATAAATATATATTAAAGTAGGAATTTTTATTTTTGTTATTTCGACAAAAAATTTAAAAAAAATTAAAATTAAAAAAAAAAAAAGGAAATCAATGAATAATGATGATGATGATGATGATGATGATGATTAAAAAATAAATAATAATAATAATAATGATAATGATAAAATTCTTTATATGAATATGTGTAGATGTAATTAATATTTATTAAATATTTAAGTTTATACGGTATTATACGGTAGAGTTACTTTTTTTTTCTTCTTTCAATTTCGAATCAGTAATAATAATAATAATAATAATTATGACAAGTTTAATTGTTTGTTTGTTTATTTGTTTGTTTAAATAAATTAGGAATGGGAAAAAAAAAATAAGTGTATGTAAACGATAATTTTTTTCTCGCACTTTCTCTCTCTTTTAGTTTTTCTAATTGTCATCTCTTTCTCTCATTAATTGATTTATTATGTACGACAGAAAAAAAAAGCAAGTAAAAGACAAGATAAAAAATCATTCCCTTAATCATTACAACCCCCTCCCCCTCACTAATCTCTTCGGTCCTCCCTTCCTTCCTCACCCACTTTACGTTACCAAATTTTCATTTAAAATTAAGCCAAAAAAAAAAAAAAAGTAACTCTACATTTTAAAATAAAATATAAATAAAAATAAATTAATAATTAATAATAATAATAATAATAATAATAAGCAAGATTTATACGTAATTGGTTATATATGTAATTTAAAAAAAATTTATTATTAATTAAATGTTGAATGGCCAAATATATATATGTTAAAGGACACCATGTCACTTTTTTTTTTGTTTTGTCTTTGGGCCTAAAAAAAACTGTCTTTCAACAAACAAACAAACAAACAAAAAAGTAAAAAATCACATGTGTAAAAAATTTTGTTTCTTTTTTTCTTATTTACTAATTCGAAATTGAATTAATAGTAATAATAATGATAATAATAACACCGAGTTTATTCGGTTTGATTAAATAAAATGAAAAAAATTTATTGTTTTTTTGTTAATTACGTCACGATTTGTTTTTTGTTCGTTTGTCGTTAATTATTATTATTGTTATTATTATTATTATTATGCTTATTAATATTATTATTATTATTATCGCATTATGTTTTTTTACCGGAAGAAACGAATTTTTATTAAGTCATGTATTTTTTATGTATGTCATTTATTAAGTCACTGCGTTCAAAAAAAAATTTCTTTATTTTTCTCTTTTATTTTGTGTCCAAGATGTCAACAATAAATAAATAATTATTATTATTATTTTTTAACCGTTAAACGTGACGTAATTAATATATAGAACACACGATTTATGTAAACACACACGTGAACATATATATATATATATATATATATAAATAAATAAATAAATAAATGAAATTTTTTTTCTCACTTTCAGCAATAATTCGCAGGGTTCTTATTTAAGTAGATGTAATAAATAATAATAATAATAATAAATGATTAATTGATTGATTGATTGATTAATAATAATGTAAAGTACAGTAGTAGAATGTAAATGGCATTTCGATTTATTTATTTATTTATATATATATATATATATATATGTATATGTACACGTGCGTGTGAATGTGTGAGTGCGTGCGTGCGAGTTTTGCGTCCCGTGCGCAATAATAATAATAATAATGATATTATATATTTATTATTTTATTTTTTAAATAATTTAAAAAAAATGGATACAATTTCAAAGGCCTATTTTAAATTAATTATTCACATCACGGGATTTATTGATATATAAAAAATATCAAAATTATAAATAATACCCGTGCGACGGCATATTATTATTATTATTATTATTATTATTATTATTATTTATAAAAATAATAATAATAATAATTAATTCATTTTATTATCGTTTAATTCTCCCTACCTCTCGTTTCTCTTTCCCCCATCACAAAAAAAAGTTTTCCCTCTCTTCCCAACCGATCCGTAAAAGTCACATTCACTTTGGCTCCCCACCGATGTTATTTCCCCCCCCCCACACTCTTACTATCACCGTGTCTTCCTCTATCCCTCTCTCTATCCCTCTCTCTTACTCACGATTGAATGAATTATAATGTTTTATACAGTGTAATGAATAAATAAAGTAAAAAAAATAAATAAATATAAAAATTATAATTATTTAAAAAAAAAAAAAAATAAGTTTTTTCTTTTACTCAATGTATTCTTTTCCTTATTCATATGATATCTACACCTTTTCTTTTTTTTTATTATTATTATTATCAGTGCTACAATATATTAATAAATGATAACGCAAAATAAAATGTAAAAAAAAGTAAAAAAAAAAATGCAACATTGGGTTCCCGCGAAAATAAAATTCCCGCTTAAAATAAAATGTGTGCCAGGTAAAATATATACAAGGTCGTCCTACTTAGCGTAAACAGTAAACAAGGTCGACCTTGGTTGAAAAATCGTGACCATGAAAATTTTCACAAAATTGAAATTTAAAACTAATGGCCTTGGATTCAAGGTCGACCTACTTTAGAATAAATCGTAAACGTTGGATTTTCGCGGTCATTTTTAACTTAATTTTTAATCGACGAATTTTTTTCCGATGTATCCGTAAAACATAAGATCCAAGGAGGTTTTTTTAATAAAAAATAAAATGGAACAGTGGATTTTCGCTTAAAATCCGGAGTACAAATAAAAAACAAATTATATAAAAAAGTAATTTTATTAAAATAAATTAAATTATATTACAAAACTTTTAATATATATGTAACATAACTAAATTATTAAATAAAATTATAAAAATTAATTTAAATAAGTTGACATAACATAACTTATTTAATTCTTCTTCTTCTTCTCCTTATTTTTTCTACCCGATTCCTTAGGGACAAATACTCGAATTTCGGTGATGCTATTTATAATATTTTCCGAAGAATTTCAGGGGCCGTCTCACATAGTGCGATTTCCTGGATGGTTTTTCCTTCTTTTAGGTTATTCAAAATCTTTTTTAAATTTCCTTTCATTGAATGTGGTGGCATGGCTCCCAGTGATGCTCCCACGATGACCGGAATCGTTTCTGTCTTTACCTCCCCACATCCTGGCTATTTCGATTTCCAAATTTCTATATTTCACCCTTTTGTCTGCTTCTTTGGCTGTCTGGTGTTTTTTTCTGCCGGCACGGATATTTCAATTAGTTTACACCATTTTTCCGCATTATGCCTGAGTATGATATCCAGTTCTATCAGTGTGGATTTGTTGATCATATAGAACTGTGCATGGACCTACTGTCGTAACCGATCTTGGTCGTACGTAACTTATTATTATTATTATAATTTTAAATTTATCGCATGAATAATTTTATAAAACTGTTATTTAAATACATCAGAAAATATTTTAAAAAAAAAAAAACCATATACAACCATATAAAACGAGGAATAAAATTTGAAAAAAAAAAAAAAAAAAAAACGACAGTAAAATGATATTTAAAATTATGCATTAGATTTATAAATGAAAAATTTAAATTTTTATTACGTCACACGATGATGATGATGTAATGATGATGATGCTGTCGGCCATCGATTGAAAATCAATATAAAAAAATTTCCGGACATTTTCCGACTGAAAAACAAAAAAAAAAATTTTTTATTTTTACAAACATTCGAATCCATAAATTTTAGTTTATGAAAATGTAGAAAAGAGAGAAAGAGAGAGATATATCTATATCTATATATATATATAGACAGAGAGAGAGAGATATCTTTCCTGCTGACGTACAATCTATCCACATCAGGTTTTGGATGTAACGGACCATTCATAGTTAATATTTTCCTTGTTCTTCGATCCAGGTGCGTGATTTCTTCTTTTGTCCTTATTATTATTATTATTATTAATATTATTATTATTATTTCTATTAAACTTTTATGTACTTTTATGTAAAAATTAATAATAGAGTTTAAATTACAAAAAATATTTTTCTCGCTTTAATTTTTCTTACCGTAAGGGAAAATTATTTATTTATTTATTTTTTTTTTTTACATTTTTCGATACTAGGAGGAACTTATTTAATCCTCATTCATCATATTTTATTTATTTATTATTATTCGTCGTTCATGATAATCCAAAGGCTCCATCTTGATCGTGCGTGCGTGTGTGTAAAAATCCTTTTTCTGGTTTTCAACGTTTTGACTAATTTGATAAAATAATATTTTGGGTGATTTCGGTGGTGTTCTATTACTATGGCATTTTTTTCACACAATTATCATCACTATTATCGTCGGACAATTTCCAATTTCGATGCTCTCACCTACAAACGATAATAAAATTAATAATAATAATAATAATAATAATAATAATAATAATAATAATAATAATAATAATAATAATAATAATAATAATAAATAATAACAGCAACAATAACAATAAAAACAAAAACAACAAAAATAGCAAAAACAACAACAATAACAACAACAACAGCAATAATAATAATAATAATAATAATAATAATAATAATAATAATAAAATAAATGTGTTAACGAAACGCTAAAATTTTTACTCTGTTCAACATTAAAAACGTTCGCGTTTGACAAAAAGCATAACTCAAAAAATGACGGCGTATTCGAGAACGATTCGAATTCGAACGATAACAAAAAAAATTTTTTTTACAAACACAATCAAAACAAAAAACAAAGAAAAAAAAAATTGTTTTTTTTTTTTTTTGTTTCAAAACTCACTCACTCTTTTTTTTTTTTTTTTTTTTTTTCGAAATTTTCCCGTCAAAAAGTTATATTTAACTTTTAATCAAAATTCAAAAACTTTTTTTTGTAGTCTTTTCCGGTTAAAAAAATTTTTTTTTAAATTTAAATTTAAAATTTAAAAGTTTTTTTTTTTTTTGAAAACGATGAGTATATCATCCCTTTTATTCAGAGGTTTAAAAGGGGGACAAGGGGTATGGAACGATATCAACAACGAATTAGAATTGATAAGGTATTATTGAAAAAAAAAAAACATCGGAAAACATCGGAAAACATCGAATACATCATCGCCATTGTAAAAACTTTCGCGTATCCGTTTCCGCCGAGTTTAATAATAATAATAATAATTTTTTTTGTTTTTGTTTCAAGTTTGACAAAGGAAAAAAAATTAAAAAAAAAAAAAGAAAAAAAACGTACGACGGGTATAAACGGTTTAACTTATGCCACGATGAAAGTCGATCTCACATTTAAATCAACCGTGAGCGACGTTGAATTAATGAATTTCCGTCATTATTTGAAAAAGAAAAATCTCGGGAGGGAAGATCACATCGTCACAATACAAGACATTAAAATCGTCGCCATGTTTCTTTGCATGCAACCCCTACCGACTTTATTTTATAAATTTTTCAACGTGTCCGTCGTCAATCAATTACTCAGATCATGCATCGTTTACTTACAATTTTTCTTTCAGGTACGTTTTCCCCCCTGTCCCCTTTCACCCCCACCCCCACCCCCTCACTCCCACGTGTCTTCTCGTATTTTTCAGACGTGCGAAACGGTCGTGAAAACTCAACAGTTTTTAAAAACGAATAGAAATTCACGTTACAATCCGTCATCTCATCAATCCATGAAAGAAGATTTGGACGATTTGAGAGTTTTGATTGGTAGATTTTACGCGGCCGTCATTTTTTCCGAATTGTCATCCATAGAAATAAGCAAAACGGACGAAATCATCGTTTTCGAATGTTTTTTAAAAGTTTCCACGATCGTCGTTTGGATAGCGCTAGAAAGAAAATATTTAAACACCATCAGAGTAATTATCATTATCATATATATATATATATATACTCTCTCAATCTCTCTCTCTCTCTCGCTGCGAGATATAAAAATCGATATATCGAATCGTTTCAGATCGAACTCGAAAGAATATTTCGTACCGTTTATTTTAACAATTTCGATACGACGTCGGAAAATTCATCCTATAACATATTGAACGAAATAAAAAAAGAAAGTTTTGTCGTTTTACATGGTAAAATATCGGAATTCGATAAAAGGAAAAATCGTAAAGCGAATCGATTGATATCGAACTCTCCGATAATTCATAATTTTCTTTTAATCGACGAACCCAAATTGATTATGATAGGAAGAAAAGATTATGAGGCTGAGCACGTTTTTTTTTTTTTTTTTTTTTTTTTTTTTGTTTTTGTTTTGGTTTCGTTCGTTATTCATTCTCTCTCTCTTTCTCTCTTTCACAGAGGAAATGATAAAAGATTACAATTTTTAAAAAAATATTTATTCCTACCGGAATCGGAAATACAAAAAGAAGGGATAACGATTGGAATATTGGGATTGCAAAGAAGATTATTCGACCCATTGCTGTATCCATGTTCGAAAAGAGTTCTTAAACTATTGATAACGAGTAATTACGTTCGATTATTAATCGTTACGACCCCCCGGCCCCCCCTGGCCCCCTCCCGGCCCAATGATTGCATCCTATCGGTTAATTTTTTTTTAGGTAGTCCTATGGACGTAAGCGACGAACGTAAATTGCTCAGGGAAAACGCCATTAAAAAAGCACAGAGAGAAAGCGAACCTCAACCTCCTCACGTTTTCGACGATCTACCGAGAATTCCGAGACCCAAGAAATACACGATAAGCGTAGAAAAGAAAAAATTAGGTAAAGCCGGTACCCGAGACGGGGGAGACGACAGAGAAAAATCCGTTAAAATCGAAGGCGAAGGTAGCGACGATGGTGATGACGATGATGATGATGATGGCGACGGTGATGATGATAAGGAAGAAGAAGAAGAACTCGAAACGGTCGAAAGTTTGGCTGAAAGTAGTTTTAAAAGCGCTGAAGATGATTTATACACTTTTTGAAAATAAATAAAATTAATAAATAATTTTTTTCCTTTTTTCCTTCCTCCCCCTCCTCTCCCTTCCCCTCCTACGAAACCCCTACGAAATTAAACCCGAGCAAATTTTCTAACCGCAAAACTTAACCCTTAGCAAATTTAAATAAAAATATAATCATCGCGGGTAACGTTAAAAGACCCTATCTATCATTTACAATCTACTATTAAACAAATCTTTTTATAATACTTTAACGTCATAACTTTTTCAATCGTTCGTTTCGAATCTTTTAAATTACATTTTCCTATTATTATTATTATTATTATTATTATTATTTTCTGGAGAAAAAAAAATGACCTAAAGTTGTTCCTAAAAAAATTTTGTCTCTCATTCATGTTTTCCCTCAAAGGAAATATACGAAAATTTTAAAACGAACCTTTTGCGATCAGAGACATCTATTGAGTAGTAATTTACTTACAACCCTTTTGTTTTGTGTGCTGTATAATCAACTCGGTTAAGGCTGGCGTTATCAAATAGAAATGGCCGAAGACAATTCAAGAATTAAAAATCATGCTTTACCCGTGCTTCCACCGACTCCTCCTGGTTTAGAAGCATTGTATTCCCTCTGTAGAAGAATTTATCCGGAACAAGAAAATCCACTTCAAGTAACTGCGGTTATTAAATACTGGTAAACGTTCATTCCATATTATTCTCAGGCATTGTTTGACTTTAAAAAACGTAAACACGGTACCTGTAATGTAAACAAATAAATTATTTTTTAAAAAATTTAATCGTTTTATTATTATTATTATTATTATTATTATTATTATTATTTGCACTTACCGACAATTTCATTGTAAATATAAAAAATTTATGCAGACGATAATAATACTTTTATTTTATTTTATTTTTTTTTTTGTCAGGTTGGGTGGTCCAGATCCTTTAGATTATATAAGTATGTATTTAAATCCTGGAAATCCGAGCATAAATGTACCACCGCATTGGCATTACATCAGTTTTGGTTTATCCGATTTACATGGTGATGGAAGAGTACACGAAGTTTCTGATTCTGATTCTCCAAGCGGTTTCGGTTTTGAATTGACATTTAGACTTAAGAGAGAACCCGAAGAAACAGCACCACCGACTTGGCCAGCAGCAGTTATGCAAGCACTTGCTAAATATGTTTTCAGCTCTGGTTGGTAAATTTATTTTCTCTTACCTAAATGTAATTGATTTCTATTTTTAAAATGTTTTCATGTTCATTCAAAGGAAACACATTATGTCCAAATGATCATGTGTCTTGGCATTGTGCTCTTGATAATTCTGAATCTAGAATTCAACACATGCTTATGTATCAAGATTTACAACTTGGAACTGTGCAAACCCCATTCGGACCGGTTAATTTCGTTCAAATCGTTGGAATAACTAAAGAAGAATTACAAGCAGCTCAACATTGGAACGGTGCTGGAGTTTTGGACATTTTAAAAAGATTGCCAGGGTATGTAACTCCCTTTACAAATAGTTATAAACCTCATTTTACATATCTGTACATTTCAATTGCTATTTTAGAGCTGGGGGAGAATGGTTGGTCACTGACATGAGACGAGGGGAAAGTATGCTTGAACTGGATTTGAACGCTCAGGAAATAATTGAAAAAGGTATCGAAACTGAGGGATCAAATTTAGGTGGTGTTAGTGCGAAATGTTCATGGATTGAAAAAGACTTTGACATTGAATGCAGTTTACATGAACAAAGTTCAATTATTGCTAAATCAGAACTTGGGGGGCCTAGAATATCGGAACAAGAAAGTCAACAAATAAAAAGTGAACTTAAAAAAGGTTTGCTAAGTTCAAAACCTGGAATAAACAATTCGTTAATTAAAACGGAAGATTTCGAAGACTTTGACAGGTATGTCCTCTTTTTCCTTCCAAAGTTTCTAACCTTCTGATACCTTTTGGAAAAAGTATTAATTATTGACTTGTATATTTACAGTGTGAGCGTTAGAAAAAGCGATATCATGTTTCAAGGTAACTTTGCAGAATCCACCGAATTAGTTCATGTTGTACATTTAGAAGGAATACATTTGACATTTAATTTAGAATCTGGAATTCTTCTTCCATTAGCTCTAAGGTACGACTAATAACTTTCATAACGAGAACAAACAAAAAAAACATAATTTTAAATAAAAATTACCTTTTTTTTTTTTCCAGGGGAAGAGTCAAACACGGACGTCATTTTACATTTAAATCCGTTCTCGGAGACACGGCCATCACATTTGTGGCATCATCCGTCACGGGTACTTTTGTCAATTCCGATCATCCCTATGCAGCACACGGACCTTGGCTTCAGGTATTGATACCGGATGATTTTGCTACGGAAATGATAACGGATATCGAGATGTTAAATCAAAATACGGATGAAATAACGTTTCCGAAAACGTTCGCTTGGCCGGATAGAAAAATTGTTATTACAATCGTGCCTAATTGATTTTCTTTTACAAAAGAAAAAAGGGTCTAAATCAAAAATTTTGTTGCCCTACAGGAAAAACTATTTACAAGTAATAATAATTAGTTTATATACATAATTTATAATGTAATCGACAATTATTTTTATATATATATATATGTACATTAATCCGCCGATTTCCCATTGATCAAATGATCTTTTTATAAATTTATATATAAACCCTTATCGTAATTATTATTATTATTATTATTACTATTATTGTTATTTTATATATATATATATAAAAATGATTACATCATATTTAAAATGAATGTTATTAAATAATAATAATAATAATAATAATAATCAAAGTGCCTTATTTACTCAGTTTTTTTTTTTTTTAATAGCATAATTAAGCCAGTATTTTTTATTCGATTTGTATTTTAAACAAAATATGATGTTCATCATTCGAATATAGATAAATGTAATTTTTTTTTTTTTTTTAAATAGTTTAATTTTAAATACCTCAATTTATGTGTATCCTTAATTTAAATGTTAAATTTTAATCGAATAACAGTTAATGATTCAATCATCGAAGGTAATTTTTAATAATTTTATTACTTGATATTTACATGCATACGTCATAGGCGGAAATAAATTTAATCTTCTTTTCTGTTAAAACAAAAAAAAAAGACTGATTTTTAACAATATTTTATAATTATACATATTTATATTATTATTTTTAACAGAAAATACATTAATTTAAAAAAAAATTTTTTAAAAATTTATTCGACTCGTCTATCCTTTCCATTAAATGTATTTTCTAAATCCTTATTTTGATAAATCAAAATAAGGTTATGAATGTTTATTTGAAATGATTTCAAATTTAAAGCTTACATATTGGACTTGACTATAAGATGCGCTGTGACTTTTTAATTCAATCATCCATTACATTCATTTTTTCTTAATATTGTTTCATCAATATTAAAATCCTTTATTCTATCCTGTATGAATCGACACAAATCGTTTATTTGTAAAAATGTACTGTGATTTTTATACACGTCGTAAACTTCGACAAGAGGAGGATTTTTAATTATATCCTTTCCTATGATTATGGCAAATGGTAAACCTAATTCTTTAATCGATTGTATTCTTTTTCCAATCGTCATCGAAGTTCTATCATCGACGACTAAATCATTACCAAAAGTTCTGTACAATTCGTTAAATAATATATTTACAATGTCGCCTCCTTGCCTTTCTTCAATGCTATTTTTCTAAAAAATGATATTTGAATATATAAAAACAAATTTGATATGATTTTTATTTTTTTGTTTTACTACCAAAATACAACCTTTGGAGGTATGAGACACACTTGATAGGGAACTATCGAATGTGGCCATCTGATTTCATTAAAACTAGATAAAACTTCAACTGAAGCTGCTAAAATTCTCGTGAGGCCAAGACCGAAACAACACATTTCCACTGGTATTTTTTCATTATCTTTACTCAAATAATTTGTGTTAAATATTTTTGAATACTTTGTCCCTATTTGAAATGTGTGACCAACCTATTAATGATAAAAAAGCAATGGTTAATGGCAAGTAAAAAAAAAATTTTTCATATGAAATTCAATTCCCTTTCAAAAATTCTTACCTCGATACCTTTGAAAATTTTAACATCTCCATTTTGACAATTCGAACAAACTTGATCATTCAGTTTAACAAATTCAATACATTCTTTATGACCGCACTTTTGACATAAAACTAAATTATTGTCTCCTACATCTGCCATGAAATAAAATTCATCAGATTTTAAACCGCCTATATCACCTTCTGTACCTTTGACGACAACATAAGGTATTCCCAGGTTATTGAAAAATTCCTTATATTTATTTTTAACTTCTTCATACGTCATCATACTACTTTCAAACGTCGAATCGAAACAATATAAATCTTTCATTATGAATTCTTTGCTTCTCAACAAACCGTATTTCGGCCTTTTTTCATCCCGGAATTTACTGGAAATCTGATAGAAACGACAAGGTAAATTTTTATATGACATTTGTGTGTACGATGCTAACAATTCCGATACGATTTCTTCGCACGTCGGATTTAATATATAACTTTCGTTAACGTTTTGATTAAATTTAAATAAATCCGGCAAATGTGCTTTTCCGGACGCCGAAAAAATTTTCTTATCCGTCAACAATGGCAAGAGCATTTCTAATGCCGATATCTCGTTCATTTTCTCACGTACCAATATTTCTAATTTCCGCAACGATTTAATTAAAACCGGTGATAAATAGCTAAATCCGTTCTTACATCGTGCCAAACCCAAATGTGAAAATAACTTAAAGTAAAATAAATAACATTAACCCTGCTTGTTTATCAGAGTTCAAGTTATGTGAATAAAAACACATAAAAATATTAATAATAATAATACTTTGTGACTTTTAGATGCTAAATTTCCTTTTAAATCTTCCGTTGCATTTATAGCTAAAATTTTTGACAATTTACATGCGGCGTTCATGATTAAAACCGTTTTTTTTTTTTTTATTATAATGAATCCATGTGTATTATTATCATGTAACATAACAAGTTTCTATATAGATAAATAACAATCCGACAACTTTTGAAAAGTGGCGACATATTTCCCTTTGATGCGTTAAAGGTGAACCACGACCACGTTTTGTGTTTACGAACATTATGATTAATGTGTTGTTAATCAGAGTTTTTTTTTTTGTGTTCAATAAAGTGTGGTCGCGTTCGATGAAACATTGTCAGAACATTGTCATGATTACATGATCAAAATATTACTTTTTTTTTTTTTTTTTTATTAGTAAAATGTTTATTATTTTATACATATTATTTTTTTTTAACATTGCACACGGTTTCGAAAGAAGGGTAATATTATTTTTTACTTTAATTTCTTTTTTATTTTTATTTAAATTTAATTTAAATTTAATTTTTTTTTTTTTATGTGTGTGAATAATGACAGTTTCAATTCATGATTACTTTTATCATTTATATTTTTTATAAAACTAATGTTAAAACTGTATTTTCTCATTTTTAATTTTTTTTTTTTTTTTTCCTAACAAGAATTAAATTTTTAAATAAAAAAAAAAATTAAAATTAATTTAAAATTATAAACAACATGATTTAAAATATTTCATATTGAAATACATTAAATTTAAATTATTTTTTTATCTATTATTTGCATCTTCCGACAATACAATTTATTTGAATCAATAATAATAATAATAAGAGAAAATTAATAAAAATGTATGTTATATGCATGTAATGTCAAAATTTTTTAATTTTTTGTTGTAAAGTCACAAAGTATTCATTTGTTAAATTTTAATTTAGTCTCATTTAATATTAACGTTTAACATTTTCTATTGATAATAATAATAATAACAAGTTTAATGATAAATTACATGTCATCGAATACAATGATGACTAATATATTTAATTCATTGACATATCACAAATATCGAATGCAAAATTCTATTTAATAAAAAGTCGCAACAAATTTATAACAACATTAAATAATTAAAATCGAATTCAAACATTTATAAATTCCAAAAACAAATTAATTAGTATAAACTAGAAAAATAATTTTTTTGTTTATTGTCGAATGAATGCCTGATTAAAAAAAAAAAAAAAAAAAATACATACATATGTTAAACCTTTTTAGTATTATTATTATTATTATTAAAAAAATCAAGAGCTTTTAAAAAGGTTTTACAAAAAAATAATAATAATAATAAATAAATAAATAAATAAATTGAAACGTGACGTCACGCAAATCTAAATTACAGGTCATCAATTCCTCCCTCAACACAATCATTTTTTTTTTTTTTTTTTTTTTTTTTTGCTTGCTTGAGGTTAAAATAAAAATCGATGAAATTGATTTAATAATAATAATAATAATTACTATCGCTAAAAGTGATTAAACGTTTGAATGTTGTTTTAATTATTATTATTATTTATTTATTTATTTATTACAGTTAAACTATACGAGAAATCCATATTGCGATAACGGAATAAAAAACGTGTCAATAAATTATGTCAAAGCGGAGGGACCAAATGATACTCTTCACTACCTTTGGGATTTCACGCATAAGCCGACGTTATTTTTAGCTAAAACCGATCTCGATACCAATTTTCATTTCGATTGTAACGATTTTATCAACGGGTATCCACATTCGTTTAATTTTACAAAAGTTCCTTCGTACGAATTTTCACTCTTGTTCAATAAGGTAAGAAAGATGGAATGATAACGATTTGAAAGAGAGAGAGAGAGAGAGAAAATGCGAGTGTGAAATGATTGTGTCTGACCGATAAAAACAACAAACACGTAACGTCGATGATAAAAGATTGATGATAAAAAAGAAGGGAGGGGGGGGGTTAACAGGGACGACCACCCTTTTCCTGCGTTATTGGAAAAATCTCAAACACGCAATTTTTCTAAAAATTTTCTTTCCCCCCTTTTAAAGGGTGAAGGGAAAAGAGTTCTCCCGGAAATTACCATCGTAATCGAAATGATGATTATTATTATTATTATTATTTTCAGCTGATAGAATTCAATGACGTCAACGATACAGGTATATTAACGCCGGATTCGAAAACTATTACCTACGACATGAAAAATTTTCTGTGGGAAACGACGGGAAAATTGATAGGGGATAAAAATGGGAAATTCGTTAAAATCGTCATGACGGGTTTCAATCATTCGGATCCGAATTATAATCTTATGGGACGAGTCGTCATGGAGGTAAAAAAAAAAAAAAAAAATTTCCTTCTCCCTTCCCCTCCCATTCCCTTCCTCCCCTACCTCCCCCTTGTCCGATATAACATTTTAAATAATTAATTTCGAACTTGAAATTACATTTCGCATTATCGATTTCCGTTTAATTGTTTTATTTATTTATTTATTTATTCGAGTCGTCATCGAAAAAAAAAAAAAAAAAATGTCGTCATTGACATGCAAACGAATCGTTAGGGGGGGGGGAAAAAAAAAAAAAAAAAAAAAAAGGTTTTTCATTTTTTCCAGATCACCGCTTTCGGTTTTGAAAATCACGATGTCGAACTTCCGAGACTTTTACATTCTCCAAATTCGACACAAATAAAAATAATATTAGACGATTTAAAATCGGATTCCGGTTTTAACGAAAGTCGTCGATTCGCATTGGAAATGTTACTCGTGAGTTCGAACGAGGACGATGATGACGACATTAAAAAAAATTCATCCTCGAAAATAATATTAAGGAAAAATACGGATGATGAAAATTCACCGGGAATATTTTCCGTGAGTACGAAAAAAAAAAAAAAAAATTACGTTTCCCACGGGATTCTTATTCATATTGCGATTTGAACCCTACTAGATGGTTGACGTCATGACTCCGGGATCATTGAATCAAAAACACAGAGGTGCTTTCTTACAATGGCGTCCCATCATTTACGTCACGAAAAATCCAAGCATAACGAATTCGTCGGAAATCGTGGCGTATAATTTGGCAAACGTGTCACCAGATTCCGAGAACGACGATGATTTGATCGATTCCCTACCCCTCATTTATCACGGTGATGATATAAAAAATTGTTTGATCGAAAGGATCGTCGTGTCTATGGGTTCGTCACAAGATGGATTCTATAAAAAGACTAATTATACTTCGTGGTAATTTTTTCTTTTTTTTTACGTCAAATTTTATAATAAATGATGATGATGATGATTTTCTCTCTCTCTCTCTTTGGATAGGACTTTTTTAATGAATTATGGAAGTCCGGAACAGGAAAAATTTTCCCTATTGGTCATACTCGTCATGTGCATCGGTTTGGGATTGCCTACATTGCTCATAATAATAGGAGGATTATACCTTTGCACGAAACCTCTTAGAAGAAAAAAGGACGAATTGTCGTTGGAAAGATGAATAACAATCAATTTTTACGACAAACAAACAAACAAACAAATACTCTGAAAATTTAAAAATGGTCAAATAAAAACCAAAAAAAAAAAAACTTAAAATTAAAATCATAAACTTGTTTTTTATCATTATTATTTATATTTATTTATAAGTTTATTAAAATGGCGCGAAAAAGATTTGTTCGGGGGGCGGGGTAAAGTGGGAGGAGGGTTCCACGATGAAATTATATGCGAAGGCAAAAAATTTAAAAAAAAAAAACAAAAAAAACAAAAAAAAAGTGCCTGAATTATTTCTCATTATTATTATTATTATTATTACTATTCAATTGTGATATTATTGTTTTATTATTATTATTAATTATTAATTATTAATTTAATTATTTAAAATAAAATATTTTATTTTAATTTTTAATTTTCCGAATAAACTAAAAAACGTTATTGAATCGAATGATAAATATAATTAATTGAAATTTTTAATAATTATTTATGTATATTTATTTATGTATGTATGTATGTATGAGTTTATAATAAAGTAAATATTAATTCGAATTATTATTATTATTATTTTACTTTTTAAAAAGATTTTCTTTTATTTATTTTCCTCAATTGAAAAATTTAAATCTGTGAAAATATTTTTTTTCTTATTAATAGAAAAAAAAATTTAATAGTAATAATAATTAAATATTCAAGCATTTATTCCTTAGGGATATTAATGTAAAAACCAGGAATTAATGTTTAAAACAATCCGACGGGAATAAAAATTAAAACAATTTTTGTTCTTTGTCTCGACCTGAGAATACCTAAAACGAGGATTGTGATTTTCACAACATCTCCAGATCCCGGTTACTCCAGAGATGTTGTTCCCGGAGTAACCGAGTACAGGAATTACCTCGTTCCCATCGAATAAGATGATCTCAGTGGCAGACATCACAAAAATTATTGTGACGTCATAGGTTATAACAAAACAAAACCTATTCAGACATGCAACATCACCCATATTCAAGCATTTATTCCTTAGGGATCAATTAGAAACCTGGAATAAATGTTCTGAAAAACAATCCGCCAAACACAAACGTATCAAATAACAAATGTTAAAATAATAATAATAATAATAATAATATTTAAACAAAAAAAAAAGAAAAATCGAATCAAAGGTATTTTTTTTTAATCTATAAAATGATAAGATATAAAAATTCTTATCAGAATGAATCAATAATTTAATTTATAAATAAAATCTATGTATACATATACATAGATCCCTAAATTATTTATTAAAGTATAAATTTAAATAAATAAATAATTAATTAAACATCAATAAAATCAAAAAAAAAATTTTTATGTTTTGGAAAACATAAAAAAAAATTAATTAAATATTATTATTATTATTTTTGTGAAAACCTGACTACGCCACTGTATCATAATATGTATTTATATATATAAAATAATAATTTCTTATCTTTTACCCCCCCTCTGTCTCTCTCTCACACACACACATTTATTTGTACAAGATAGTAAGTAATGTAGTAATGGCTCCAAGTATTAATTTTTTAATTTTTTTTTATTTTACTTCAGTACAAACGACAAATTATTATTTATTTAACGAGAGTAAGTTAAAATTTAAAATTAATAAGTAATTAAAAAACAAATAATAATAATAATAAAATTTTCTTTCTACCCCCTGCTTCTGGGGAGGGGGGAGGGGGGGTACCATATTCTATCAAACAGAAAGTTTAGGTAGCGATTGTTTATACGATGAAGATTGCATAACGAGAAATTCATATTGTAAAGGTAATAAAATATGTGCGTGTAAAATCGGTTATCAATACGATTTAGGAAGTGATATATGTTTTCCAAAAGGTAAAAAATCAAAGTAAAAATTTTCATCCATTTCTAAATTATTATTCCTTTCTCACGTTTGGGTTTTTTTTTTTTCTTTTAAGAAATAAATTTAAAATGTAACGAAGATTACGATTGTTCAGCATTAAACAATGCCAAATGCATATCTGGCTTTTGTAAGTGTAAAAATGATTATGTTTCATCTAATGATAAAACAATGTGTTTACCATCAATGAAATTAACGACATATTGTCAAGAAGATGGACAATGCAATTCAGTCATGAATAAAACCTATTGTGATCCGATAATAAGACAATGCGTTTGCGAAAGAGGTTTCAAAAGGGATTCATATAAGCTACAATGCATACAAAATACGAGTAATTCTAACCTTTTTTTGTTCCACATTAAAAACGTCCATTTTGTTTTTTTTGATTGATCTTTTTGTTTGTTTCTTTAGGATTACATTCACCGTGTTTTAGTGTGGATGATTGTGAATACGATACGGAAACGAAAGGAAAATACGATTGTAAATTTGTATCACGTTTACTTAGCACATGCGAATGTAGAGAAGGATTTTATGAAATTAATGATGATTGTCATGATTCATCAGGTGACCGTTAAATTTTTCTTTTTTTTCATTTTACAAATAACGTTTCGATTAATTATATCGAGGTTTTTTTCTATTTACAGGAATTCTACTCCGATCTTCAATATGGATTATAATTTTTACACTTTTTATCAATTATGTTAAATTAATATAAATTTAAGATAAATTTTAACCTAGCCTAGTGTTTTGTTATAATAGAATATATAACTAAATTTTTTTTACACATATATTTTCTTTTTTTGTTTCAAATAATTCAAAAATCGATAATTAATAAGTTGTAAATTGATTATTTATTACTTACGGTTTTCACGTTTCCACAAATTCTTCATAATTTTCTTTTTTTATTGGTTTATTTCACTGAAAAGTCTTTTTTTAAAAAAAAATTTTCGAACGTTACTGCAACGGAAATTTCCGGTGTTGCCATATGTATTCCACCGCCTGTTTGATTCTCTCATTCGAAACGATAATTTATTCAACCGTAAGCTAAATAAATGGAACATATTAAGTTACTAATGTAAAAATTTTTTTTTTTTGTCTTAAATATTATTTAAAGACGAAAATGAGTGGTCTGATAAAAAGTTTCGTCAATACGACTTTTAAAACGATTTCTCAATTAAATTACGTTCCCGTAAGGCATAGATATTACGCGGAAAAAATTGCCAAAGGACCAACCGTATCAAAGTTTGGTTACAAAGACAAAGTAGAGAGAAGAGGTTTGTTGGGAAGATTGAAATATTCCGATAAAGTACACGGAATGACGTATAAACCGGGGAATTCCTGGACGAAAGAAAAGGCTACTTTCGGACAAAACGATTATATAGATATATTAGGAGATTTTAAATTAAAATCCTTTCAAGTAAAGTACGACGTACCCAAATGGTTGAGAGGTGTTAAAGGAAACGAATTTCAACTTTTAACGTTGAAAAAAAAAGTTTATCAGGGTACGAAATTCCAACATGAATTCCCTGAAAAATGGACGTCGCTTAACAAAAGAATTAATTACCTTTATAAATATTTAAATAAGAGAACGCCGACAAAATTTTCAAATAAGTAAAAATTAGTGTAAGATATTAAAGCGAAAAAAAAAAACTGTAAAAAAAAAACAAAATTAAGTTATAACAATTATAAAGTTTTAAAGTTTATATATGTATGTATAGAAAAAATAAAAATAATATGTTCCAATAGAACAAAATAAATATACACAACAACAACAACAATAATAATGACTTTTTATGTGCACCTGTCAATAAATCGATAAAAATTTTATATTACATATTTATTACTTAATTTTTTGTACATTTATGATAAAACTTGCATCATGCACAACTTATTCATCATGTGTATATAAAACTTATTATAAAAAAAAATGTAAAAGTGCATTCTGTATAAAAAAAACAAAAACAAAAACTTCAAATAAAAATAAAAAATAAAAAAATTTTCTTTTCGTATAATTTCCAGACCATATGATTCTTCGAATTAATCAAAAAATAAATTCCATCGCATAAAAATTATTATTATTATTATTATTAATTATTTCTCACATTAATAAATCACTTGATAACAATATTAATTAATAATTAATTTCAAAACAAGATTTTTCTCTTATTTAATAAACAAACATTTTTGAAAATTATGAAATTTACATATTTAAATAAACATATGTACATGTTAATAGGAACTAAACGATATTAATTAATTATCATCAATCGATATAAATTACAATTTAAATTTTTTTTAGTTAAGCAAAACATTTTTATTAATTTATTAATTAGTTATTTTATTTATTTATTTATTTAAAAAATATATATATATATATATATATATAATTATTTAATTTCAATTTAATTTATTAATCGAAAACAAGCATGACTAATTTTTAAAAAATTTTATTTTTTTATCTTTTCATGTAGAATGAAAAATTAATTAAAAAATAATAATAATAATAATATTAATAATAATAATAATAATAATAATAATAATGATGATGATGATGATAATGATGAAAATTGTTTTTAAAAAAATTTTAATAAAACTCAACAACAATCTCATGCGTTTTTCTTCTTTTCTTATTTTTTTCTTAGCGGTAATCCTAATCTTACAATAGAAAAAAAAAAAAATAATAATAATGATAATAATGATAATAATAATTATAATAATAATAATAAAACAAAATTTTAAAATACAAATGTTAAATTTTTTTTTTTTTTTTCTTTTATTTTGGCATTTTAAAAATTTTTATCAAACTTATTATTATTTAATTAAAAAAGAGAAAAAAAAAAAAAAAAAAGCTTTTGACTAGCTTGCGAATAATAAAATGTTAATAATAATAATAATAATAATAAAAGTCAATAATTAATAATTGGATTAATGATTAAATTTTTTAAAATAATAATAATAATAATAATAAATATTCAAAAAAAAAAAAACTTTTTATCTCATCATTCGTTTTCAAACCCCGTACCTTTTTTTTTTTTTTTTTTTTTTTTTTTTTTTTTTTAATTACAATCAAACTCATCTTATTGCACACGCGCCATATTTAAATTTCAAAAAAAAAAAAAATAATAATAATAATAAAAAATTCAATCGCGCATAAAGCAATTTAATTATTTAAAAAATTATTTACGATGATGACGATGATAACAAACAAACAAACAAACAAACAAACAAACAAAATAAAAATCTTTTTTTTTTTTTTTCTCGGTAGCACCTTTTTGTAAATTATCTACAACTAACTTGCATATATATATATATATTCGCGATGAAAAAGCATCAATAATAATTACTGTAACAACGTAATAATAATAATAATAATACCATAAATTATTTCGTCTGTCCGTACTTAATCATTTTACCCGCAAAAAGAATCGATCTGTTCTTTTCCCCCCCTCCCCCGCGCCGAATTAGGTTTTCGGTTAACGATAAAAAAAGTTATCATTATTATTACAAAGTTTCCCCCCCCCCCGTTTGTCGTTTGTTATTAAAGCTATAGATTGTTTTGTAGAAATGATAATAGTTTTGTTTCGTAGTGTTGATTCGCTTCTAAATTTCTCAAACTGTGCCTTTCGCTCGGATATATTTGAAGTTCGTAGGGTTTGACTTCTTTCGCCATGGCATCGATAAATTTACTCGTGTGTGAAAAATGTACGTTTTCATCGATCAAACCGTGTATTATTAACAATCTATTTTCCCTTTTGACAAAAAAAAGAAAAAAGATTAACGATCAGGGAGAGAGAGAGAGAGAGAGAGAGAGAGAGAGAGAGAGAGAGAGAGAGAGAGAGAGAGGGGGGGTACGTAGGTACATCGTAACGAAAAATAACATTATACTAACTCGTCAGGAAAATCTTTTATGTAATTAAGAACGGAGCCCATTTTATAACCGCGAGAATTATGATCGGGTAAATCCATGTAACGCTCCGTATACCCTGTATCATACAATCTCCAACACGTGACCGGCGCACCTGAAATTTTTCAAAATGGAGACGATACCGAATTAATCATCGCAATTTTTCGACCGAATTTTTTTTTTTTTTTTTGGTACGTACCTGCAATGGCTATTTTAAATATATTAGGATACTGAACCAAAGCCATTAAACTTAAATAACCTCCGTACGACCACCCGTGTATGGCTATCCTTTTCACATCGATAAATCCTAAACTATCGACTAACCATTTTAATACTTCGACTTGATCCGATAATTCGACAGTTCCCTGAAATTTTTAAAATTTTGTTTTGTACAATGAATGACGTCATGCAAAAAAAATTATATAAATATATTTACCATTCTTCCTTTTAAATGACCCTCGAAGGCAAGTCCTCGGTGTTGAGATCCTCTCGAGTCTATAGCAATTACGCAATACCCTTGAGCAGCAAGCATGTGCATTCGTAATTGTCTCATACCCTATGTTAGAAAAGGGGAGAGGGGGGGGGAAAAAAAAGAAAACGTTAGGAGCGGAAATTAAACGTAAATTTCTTTTTATGCACGACTCAATACCTTAAATGTATTTGAAACTACTTGAACCTCCGGTCCTCCGTACACATTCACCACCGTCGGATATTTTTTTCCGAGACTAAAAGAATGGGGTTTGAAAACCATTGCGTAAAGCAATTCTCCCGATGAGATCTGATAGGTGTATAATTCAGGTGTAAACACGGATGCGACCGTCGATGAAGGTTCCGACAAGTAACCAGCCGGTTCGAGAACAATTCCGTCGACAGTGTAATCCGTACACCTTATTTTAAATACCTGACAAGAAGGCAGTGTTTGTATGTTACTGTAAACGGCAACCATAACAGTACACTCCTACAAATACATTTAAAATAAAATTAAATCGTTATTTTTCCTGACAAAATGAAATAAAATCTTCGTGTTCGTATACAATTGTAAATACTTTATTTATGTCTATGTTGTACGAATGACCCGGTTTTGTTAACAGTCGAATTTTACCGGGTTTCCTTAATGACACGACGTACAAATGTTTTTCTAACGGTGACTCTCTCAAACCTAAAAAGTACACCAATTCTTTTTCTTCGTCGACCCAAACGTTTCTCCTTAAAACTTCCCACTCTCCAGACGTTAATGGTATACTGTGACCAGTAAATTTTTTAATGTGTCCTCCTCCTCCTCCTCCACCTCCTCCTGCAGCAAAAAACAGCCCGGTAAATTTAATTATTTCCCAGACTGAAAATTTTAAATAATTTGAAATCGCACCTTCAACATCTGCAACACCGTTCGAGTGCGGATAAAGAACGCTGGTAAACAAATACAAATGTCTCCAACCCGTTTCTTCACTAGCCCAAATAAAATTTAAAGTCGGAGAATTATTACTAAAAGGGAAAAAATGTAATATGTCATGAACGTTGATCCATATATCCGATTCTTGACAACAAATAACACTGTAAGAAGGAGTCCAATTAAACCATTCTTCTGAGGAACTAATTATTCTAACGTCTAAAAATTGATCGGCTGCCAGCAGCGCTAATTCTAAACGTTTTTGCCTTCTATCAAGTAACTGTACCCAAATGCTGAAAAATTAAAAAGGACGCCATGTAAATTTAAATTTTTTTTTTTTTTTTTTGTTATTTACATCATTGGCAAAAATGGTTAGATTTACAAATTCTTTACTGAATTTTTTTTTTGAACTACTAACTGTTCAGAATTAGATGTCCATCCAACTCTAACCAAATATTCTGCCCAGCGGAATAAGGTTCGAAGAGGTGTGCCTAATTCCAAGCAGGCTACGTTACATATTTGAAATGAATCATTTATTTGAAATTGTACCATTTTTAAATTCCAGTTTGCATTTGGAGTTCCAGCTCTGGGAAAGCGAAACTCTTCCGTTTCTCCAGTTTTCGATAAGGGAAAACGGGAAATTTCCACTTCGTTTTCATCTACTTCTTCATACACTATTCTATATATATTGTCTTAAAAGAAAAAAAATATAAATTTACATTTTTTTAAAATTACTTTTTCAACACAGGTTTGCAATTGGGTGGTTCATTTTGAAAATACCTAAACATTTAGGTTGCCACCAGAAACCTTGAAATCGATTAAATTCTTCTTGCATTACATAAGAAGGTATTCCAGCACTAATCGGATCATCGAGTACACTTCGATCCCCTTTGTGAACATAGGTCAGTCTTTGTGTGAAACCACATGAAGTATGAGTCACCCAGATATCATTATTGCAGATATAAGCAACTAAAGAAGGATTAGAGGGACAAATTTGTGGATTTAATTTTGCACCTGTTGTGCTTGATGTGAGTTCTGTAGGATACTTTAAAATAAATTTTAAATAAAATATTTATGATTTTTTAAATGCACCAAAAAAATGATGAATGACAAAAATTTATGAAACTTACCATATCACTGTCAGTACATTGAAATAGTGATGATGCCGCAGGGAAGACTAGTTTTCCTGATTCAGGATGAAGTTCATATGAAGTTATGCCCCAGGTGGCTAAACGTTTACGTTCCCATTGCAACTGTTCTTCTCTTGAAAATTTACCAGCTGCAGTTAAAAGAAAATTTGTATCTACTATCCTATGCCATTTAAGTCTTTCCAAACCTTGATTTTCACTATAAAATAAAAAAAACTATCCAAGTTAAACATATAAAAGATTACATAAAATTATATTTAAAAAAAAATAAATACGTAAAAGAAAGTTTCAGGTTTCGAAGTTAATTTTTATTTATGGGGACTCAATTCATTATACTTAGTAAAATAATAATAATAAAATAATTAAAAATGAATTGAGTAAACATATATATACATGAAATCAGGTCAATTTTAAAAAAATAATTTCATTTACTAACCTATTAACAACATCAACATAAAACAAAGTGTTTTCCCATCCATTGGATGGAATACTTAAAAAGTAAATCCTAGTACGACCATCTTCCAGAGTTCTAAAAGAAATAGAAGTTGGTATGGGAGTAGATAAACGTCCAAGTTGTCTCCTCAATTCGCAAACTTCTCTTTTCAATTCTGACCAAGATTTTTTTCGTTCTTTAACCTCTTCACGAATCCCAAAACTATCCATAACGCACTGAATCATTTGTACAGGGGGATTGTAAAACTTTGTTTTTTTTTTTTTTTAAATTTGATCTATGATTTTACATAACTTTATTTTTTCCCTTAAAAAAATAATTAATTAAAATAAATATTTACCAGACTTCACCGTAACGTTGATTCTAACAAAATAATAATTAAAAAAAAAAAAAAAAAGTATTAACCGGATAAGGTTATATGTAACTTATAAAGGCAATGACAGCTGTGCCACATAAAATGACATCTAATTCTTGTCCCGTAAACGCATTCAATTTTCGTTTTAACAAATGAAGATAACAATTAAAACTCACCATTTTTAAACAAATTTAATTATATAATTTAATACGAAAACATTTAAAAAAATAAATAAATAGAATAAAAGAAAGTAACTTTTCTAATGAATAACAATGAACGACATTTTGTATTTTATTAATATCATGTGCAAGACAAATCTCATTGGCCAATCAAAATCAATTATTTTCCCGCCAAAATAATAATAATCTAATTCTATAACAATAATAATAATAAAGTCCGTTGAACCTCTTCTTCTTCTTCTTCTCATTATTATTTTAATTAAATAAATAAATAAATAACATTATGATGATGATAATAATAAAAACTCTTTATTACTTTTCATTAATAATAATAATAGATTACGATCGATGAATATAAAAGTACGATTAGTAATAATCGTTATTTACATTAAAAACTCCATCGTCCATCAACTGACTCATACATTAAAAAAAAAAAAAAAAAACATGAAATGATAATAATATTTAATGACGATAAACATAAAATCCAATTTAAAAAAAAAAAAAAAATTTTTTTATTTATTTATTTTCAATTTAATTTTTCAATTATTAATCGTCCATAACAAAATATAATTTTTATTAATTACAAATAATAAACTAAATCAGTGGCGTACGTAAGTTAAAATTTATAATTTTCTTAATTTTTCAATTTAAAATCACGTCGTAATTTCAAAATATCAAATATACAAACGGGAAAAAAAAACAAAAAATAATAATCTAAAACACTCACGCGTAATTTACCGCCGCCATTTTTGTCCGCCATTTTAACTTTTTTCGTAACCGTCAATCAACATCAAATCCGTTACTGCTTACATTAAACGACAAAAAAAAAAACATGGCGGATCGAGATAATTATCTCGTTTTCTTTTATTTATTTTATTAATTATATCTTTCATCGAAAGAATTAAAAAAAAAAAATGATCGCGTTAATATTGACAATCGTTTTTAATATTTTAATTCAAGATAAATTATTAATTTTAGGTAAATTATTAAATAATATTTTATTAAATTGAATTTTACCAATATATGGGACGCGGAAAAAAAAAAAAAATTTTCTTTTGTTTTGTTTTTCCAGGTGAAAACGATTCGAAGGAAAATATTGAAAATGTGAATTTAATAAATGAAAATTCATCCGAATATATTTTTTCAAAACGTGACAAATACGTAACAAAAAGTGAAAAAAGTAATTTTTTTAAAAATGAAAAAATTCATTTTCTCGTCAAGTCGAATAACGATTTTTTTTTTTTTTTTTTTTCTAGAATGTCAAGAATATGGCGATTTAATTTATCAAGAAAGTTCTGCTTTGACATTATTAGCTCCTCAACAAATGAAAATGAATAAAATATCACAATGTACAATGGATAGCGTTCCATTGATTATCGGTGGTAAAAAAGCAAAACCCCAAGAATTTCCACACATGGTGTGTGTCCACGTTCCACTTCCGGTTTCTTTTTTAAAATTACAATTTATATCATTTCCGTTTTATTTACAGGTTGCAATTGGTTATGGTGAAAATATAGAATCCCTTTTGTGGCTTTGCGGTGGTAGTTTGATAAGCGAAAATTTTGTTTTGTCTGCCGCACATTGTAGCAAAAGTGGTAACAGGTACAAACAAACAAACAAACAAACAAACAACACATTTTTTAACTTCTGATAATAATTCTAACGGAAAAACAAAATCTTTTTTAGAGGTTTCGCCACGTTTGTCAAAATGGGAGTCACAAATTTAAATTCTGATAATTCATGGATTCAAAACGTTAAAATAAAAAATCGTATAAATCATCCAAAGTCGGTAAAAATTTCTTTCCTCTTTCTTTTCGAGCCTTTTTTCTCCCCCCTTTTTTTCTCAAGGTCCCTGTGTGTGTTTTCTTCTTGTTTTTCCAGGTACAAACCGCCATCAAAATACAACGATATCGCTTTGTTTAAACTGTTCGAGAAAGTTCGATTTAACGAATTCGTACGTCCCGCGTGTCTCAATACGAATGACGACGAAGAATTTTTATTTAAACGAGGGATAGCAACGGGTTGGGGGAAAGAAAATTACGGTAATGAATTTTATTATCATTATTATCCCGTCGTTTATCCCGCTCCCCAGACCCCCGCGAAATAATTTCTCCCTTTGCTAACAGATTCGTACGAGGGCACGACGGATTTGATGAAAGTTTCCATTGATTTCATCGATCGTTCCATTTGTAACAAAACGTATTCATCCGACGTCGGCGAGAAATTATTGAAACGTGGAATTGTGACGTCACAACTATGCGCGGGAAATTTAAATGGCGGAAAAGACACGTGTCACGGTGACAGCGGAGGCCCTTTGCAAATCCTCAACCAAAGTCCCCGTTGCACGTATTCCATCGTCGGCGTGACTTCTTTTGGTAAATTTTGCGGTTTTAAAAATTCTCCAGCCGTTTACACGAGAGTCTCCAAATACGTTCCCTGGATAGAATCCATCGTGTGGCCTTGAAAAAAATGCCGACCTTGAAATAAGTTTTCCCCTTCATTTTTCCTGGTTTTCTTTTTAAAAAAAATCGAATGAGAGAACATTATTATTATTACTTAATTATTTTTACCTTTTTCCGTGACGTCATCGCTTTCCCCCTCCTTCCAATTTCCTTTTTTTTTTTTTTTTTTTTTTGAAATGAATAAATACAACTCAATGCGTAAAATCATATAATAAAAATTATTATTATTATTTTAATTAATTTTTTCTTTTTATTATTACTCGGTTCAATCATTACAAAATTCAATTACAAATTATCAACATTAATAATAATAATAATAATAATAATTGCTACAAATATATATAAATTAATTACATTGAAGAAAACGATTGATTATGATGATGATAATAATAATAAAACAATAACGATTATTATAATAATGCAAATTATTACGATAACGTATGATGATAACACGAAGAGAGGAGGGGTGGGGGGAGGGGGGAAAGTGAAAGAGAGGGAGAGAGACAGAGAGAGAGAGAAAACATACAAAGAAAATTTTTTTTCTTTTTTTTTTACGGTCGCGTTTATCGCCATTACGATGAATCATTTTTTGCGTGAAAATTATTCGCTTAAAAAAAAAAAAACACATCGAACGGCATTTATGGTAGTCCTATTAATAATAATAATAATAACATTAAAGGCACGTGAATCACTGTTTGTAATTAAAAAAAAAAAAAAAATTAATAATAATAATAATAATAATTACAAAAATACGTTAAATATATTTGTATATATATATATTTATATGGAAGACGACAAACTTTAAATTTTTTTCGCGTACAAAATTTGTGACGTTTTTTCTGAACATAAAAATGTGACGTAAGCATATTTAAATTATTATTATTATCATCGTCATCGTCGTCATTTTTTTTTCTTTTTCTAATACTAAATATCATCATATTCTACTTTTACGGTATATATGGCCAAAAAAAAAAAAAAAAAATTAAATTAATTAAATTACTGCGTGGCATTCGTGTGCGTATGTGCGTCGACACGATTCGACAATTATTAATAATAATAATAATAATAATAAGAGTTTTATATAATATTATTGAGCAAAAGCAACCGTTACTTTTCCCTTTTTTTTATATCCGAATCCGAATGAGGACCTCCTCCTCATGCCGTCGACACGTTTTCTTCGTGACCCGAATTTTCCAACAGCAACGACGCTTCCGCCATTATTTTCGCACTCGTTCTAACGAGAAACAACAATTGCCATTCTTCGAAAACTGTGAGTTCGGCTCGGGTTCTCACGAGACCGTGCAATACCGTGGCACGTTCCAAATCCAACCACCTTTGCAAACACGATTCCCTTTCCCGATTCGAATTCCCGAATATTATGTCCGCGGGTCCCCACAATATGAATTCGAGTATTCCTTTCGCTTGCGACAGCGACGTGGCTTTCTCTTTGAGCAATATGCTCGTCAAAAGGTTCGTCAAATCCGTGGGTGGAAAATTTTCTTTTATCGTGTGTATGAGACACTGACAGAGAGAATTTCCATTTTCGGATCTTTCGAACGAATCCGTTATGCATATCCTCGGATGTGGATCTTTTTCCTCTCGGCAAACGACCAAATTCATCAAATTTATCGATGCTTCTTCTATTCCCTGGGCTTGCAACGTTTTGAACGCGTTTATTATTTGAAGGAGGACGAAATGAATTTCTTTTTTCGATTCCTCACTCACCGTCGAGCCGTGTATGAAATTCTTACCGTAAGTTTCCACCGTTTCTATCTGAAGTCTTGTGAGAACCGATATGGAAGCTGAAACGAAAAACAATTTAGTCATCATCAAACGATGATGAATTTGCAGATTTTTTTTTTTTTTTTTTAACTTTTTCCCCTACCTTGAACCGGATCCGAATCTTCTTTTTTCAACATCGGTAGGTACGACGACGGTACCAAATCGTTGAGTTCCGCAACGGGATTCAAACTGAACGGACCTTTGGCATGAAGACTCGATTTGAGTCCTTGTTCCGCCATCAAGCAAAGCGTGACGTTGTGACTTCCCCACGCGGCGGGATAAAAAATTCTTTTTTCCACCACGACACCCGTCGCATCTTGACCTATGACGAAATCAGTCCATCTCAAATTCACAGCCGTCGAGAGAGCCCTGAGAGACGAGGGAACGGTGGGGCCCTGTCTCATTTGTTCTATGACTTGTGCGAGAGCTTCGTGATTCGCGACGATCACGGCCCCATAATTATCTTCTAGATTTTTATGTACGATCGATCGTCCTTTTTTTAATTTTAGACGACTTATTTTCAACATTTGATTCGTTGATGACACGTCGTAATCTTCTTCTCCCTGCAAACGAAACAATTAAATCCCCTTTTTGTTTTCTACAATTCCCTCTTCATACCCTCAAGTCTTTCCCTCGGGTCATTCACTCACCAATTCGCTCCCGTAAAAACTGTAGGGAGAGTAAATTTCGGATTCCGTTTCGCTGGCACAATACGGTAGTGACATGGATCTTAAAAATTTCATTTTAAAATCCGAATTTAATTCAACGTTACCCTCCGAACGCCTGTGATTCATCACGTCTCTCGACGTGACGTTTGATTTTTTACCTTTGGCATACAAACTAGAACAATCCGTCAGTGAATCGCATTCGGGTAAACTCGACCTGAATTTCGATGATTGAACGCATTCGTACAAGTTATCATCGATCTGCTGGGAAAAGAAAATTCCAAAAAAAAAAAAAAAAAAAAATGCATTTCCACATCTTACATCCGCCATCTTTTTCTGCGCGAGAAAAAAAAAAGAAAAGAAAACTCACGGGCGAAGCAGACGACACTACAAACGATTCGTAATCGCTATCCTCGGGTTGCGTCGTCGTAACCGGAGGAATCCTTTTTGACGTATCCAAATTGGGTTCTCTTAAACTTCCAGTTCTTATCGGTTTGTTCGGTGCCAAACCACTTCTCGCCTCCCCTGATAACAATAACAAATTACGGTTTCAAAACCTTTCCCCCCTCCACACCCTCCCAAAAGAATCAAATTGAAAAATTACCTAAATTGGCGTAAAGATTATCAGATTTCGTTTCGACGGTGTTAGACCAAGAAGAATTTGACTGACGAAGAACTTCGATCGTTTTCGGCGGAGGCGGTCTCGCAGGTTTAACGTTCCAGGCATCTGACGTATGTCCACGTGGTGGAGGCGGAGGTTTTTTAGGACGTTCTATAAAAAAAAAAAAAAAAAAAAATGCCAAGGTTAATTCTCCAACAATTTACATTTTTTTTTTTTTAATAAAGAGGTGAAAAAGTCTCACGGTTAATTCTCCCCCCGCCCCCCGCTCCCCGAATGGAAGGAGAGAAGTGAGAGAATAAAAAAAAAAAAAAAAAATTTTTTTACCATTTATTATACTCGATGAATCGTTCCCATTGCTGCTCATTGAGTGTGAAGTCGAAGAATCGGAAAGTACGTCAGATTCCTGCAACAATTAAACCAATTAATTTCAAAATTGTTTATATGATTTACCTCCTCCCAATTATTCTTATAATTATCATCTTAATAATAATAATAATAATAATAATAATACAACAAACACGGACGAACCGTGAAATCTCTCACCGTGGAAATAAAAAAAAAAAAAACACGATTCGAGCTTTCGCGTGAGAACAAACAAACAAACAAACAAACAAACAAACGAGAAAACTTACTCTATGTTCTCCGGAACTCGAACTCGCCGAACTCGACGTTCGTCGACTTTTAAACGTTCGCACGGGAGGAACGACTTCGACTCTCGATCCGTTCAAATCGTTCGGATGTATTATTTCCAATTTGAGTTTTCCGTTCATTTGTATCGGACTCCTTTGCCTCGGACTCAATTCTTTTATCGAATCTTTTCCTTTTCCCAATTGCAATAATTTTTGAAAGAAAACTTTTCCCTTGTTGACTTTTTTCTTCATTTGTAATTCCCTGACGATGAGAAGAGAAAAAAAAACAATTCGACTCGCTCACAATACACTTTTCGAAAGAGAGAGAGAGAGAAAGAGGGGAGAAGGGGGGAAAGTAAAGAGAGAGAAAGAAAAAGAAAAACAACATTTATTACCCGACTTCCGAAGACACCAAACTATCTTGCGACAATGATAAATTTCTCCTCGGCGTCGTGTCAGGTAGTATGGAAAGTTCTTCCAGGCCCTCCGGGCATAGTTGATTCTTTTCACTTTGATCAACGATAAATTCCAGAAGGTTTTCCGTGCTTTTATAAACTCTTTTGACGTTTTGCTGTTGCTGGTGCTGCTGCTGCTGGTGCTGCTGCTCCTCTTCACGCTCGATCGAATCCTCTCTTTTCACATCCGTTTCCGAATCGGAAAATACGATTTCGTATCTGTGAAACGAATCTTCTTTCGGAGATGGCGGTTTCGGAGCGGGTCTTTTTTGATTTTTACCATTTTCCGAACTCAGGGATTCCGTGAGGGGAGGATGAGATTTCGACTGTGGAGTCAACGAAGAATCTAAAAATTTTTCCATCGACGGAGACTTTGGACGATTCTTAAAGAAAGAAAGAAAAAAAAAAAAAAATTAATTTTTCTCAACCATTAAAATTCGATTACTCGAATTTTCTCGATTCTTATGGCAATTCGATCGGGAAAAAAACTGCTTATGCCATCGATTATCGAAGTGTATCGAGTTAAATTAACAACTATCGATATCGCGTTACAACACTCGAAAAAAAAAAAAAAAAAAAAAATCGTCTCGAACGAAATAATTCCACAACGTTTCAATTAATTATTATTTTTACTTCGAGTTTTTTTTTTTTTTTTTTTTAGAAAATCTAAACTTTCTTCTTAAATTTTACACTCTACGAATGAATAATAATAATAATAATAATAATAATAATAATAATAATAATAATAATAATAATAAAATTTTATTTTTTATTTTAATTAATTAACGCAAGCGCACACTTTCGAAAAAAAAAAAATAATAATAATAATAATAACAAGGTTGAATCCCGAAACTGGTAAAAAACCGTTGGTTGATTCCACGTTCGATTAATCGGAGTACTCGAAAAACTCGACCGCAAACGATGGAAACAAACGATCTAAAGACACGAAGGAAGTACAGAAAAAAATCCTCACCACTTCTTATTAATAATAATAATAATAATAATAATAATATTTTCAAACTATAAATTCCGGTTTTGGAATCATCATCACGCGTTTTATTTACGTTTGGGGGAAAGGGCGTCCACGTGAATCCCCCTTTTTTTTTTTTTTTTTTTTTTTATGGAAAAGACGTTATCGCTTTCTTTTTTTTTTTCTCCTCCTTTTATGTTTTGCCTTTCGAATTTTTATTTAATTTTTCTTTTAACACACAACACAAAAATTATTGAATTCAAATACGCGTGACGAATAACCCGGGCTTAATGTACGAAAAAAAAAGTAAAACTGATTATTATTATTATTATTATTATTATTATTATTATACAGAAATTAATGAGGAGAAAAAAAAAAAAAAAAAAAAAAGATGGTGCAACCCGATGGTGATTTACGGTCTAAGAACATCGGGGCCACGTCGAACTAACTTATTGTATGGTAAAATGTGCGAAAACAAAACAAAAAAGAAAACAGAAGGAGAAAAAAAAGAAGAAGAAGAAAAACAAAAACAAAGAATACCAGAGTCGTTTCCAAAAAAAAAACAAAGAAATTTTATATCCGATATAATAATAATAGTGATAATGATAATGATGATAATAACGATAAAAATAATAATAATGAAGACTTTGAACTGTGAGAAATCGAGAGAAAGTAGCAGCAGACGATGGCGACGATGACGACGACCAGATCAAGTCTCTCAAATTAATTTTTTTTTTTTTTTTTTTTTTGTGTTAATTATCGGAATTCAAAAACGTTTCATTTTGATTTGATTAATAAAAAAAAAGTTTTTTCGATAATCGATAAAAATAAAATCGATTGATCGATTGATCGATCGATTATTACGATTCGAACGCCCCGTAAAAAAAAAAGGGACGGTGTAAATAGACGGCATGATACACCGCCTTCTATTTCCTTCCTCTTTTCCTCCCACCGCCTTCTAAAAACAAACGACCGTTTTCGAACCATTTCGAACGCTTCGAAACACTCGACATTTATTTAATCGCGTTTGAAATCTTTCGCGAAAAAACGCCTTACGTAATGAAATCAATAAATTGTTTTATTGGAAATGATAATAATAATAAAATTGTAATTTTTTGCGTTTTAATTTACTTTTATTCCCTTTTAAAAAAAAAAAAGAATGGAAAAATTGAAAGGACATCCTGCCGACCCCGTTTCTTTTTCTTTTTTTCTTTTTCTAATTTAATCAAATCCGAAAAAAATAAAAAACTTGACTCGCGTCGACTAAAAATCTCATCAAACGCAAAAAAAAAAAAAAAAACAATTTCCTTTTGTCAAACGGACACAAAAAAAAAACAATATAATACGGGGGAAAAGAGAGAGAGAGAGAGAGAGAGAGAAGAGGTAAGTGGCACTGCCAGATTTTACCATGTTTCTATTTTACGGTAATTTAACACCGCTAAGGTAAATATGCCCCCCTTCCTGAACGTACCCTAGCTAGCGTTTGTTTCCGACAGTCTGGACTATGAAAAATGCATGCGTGAAAAATTGAATTATTTCATCAAACCGAATATGAAAAAGGTAAAAATGGCGTTTGATTTTTTTCCGCCTCCCCACCCCCCACCAAAGGAAGGAAAAAAAGAAAAAGAAAAAACCGTACAAACAAGCATTAAGTAAAGCCTTGCCGTGAGCAATTTGTTTTTTTTTTTTCTCTCTAAAGATGCTGAGTTTTCAAGTAAAAAAAAAAAAAGGAAAAAAAGAGCTGAACGTGAAACTCGTGGCCTTCATCAAATTGCGTTTGTAATAATAATAATAATAAGTAGGGAAAAAAAAGTATAATAATTTTCGATTTAAATATGGCGGCGACCGACGAAAGAAGAAAAGAAAAAAAAATAATAATAATAATAAACTCACCGCGTGAATCGGCGATTGAAAATTAATTTTCTTCGATTGTATCAATATGGGTTTGGCAGGTACTTTCGGCTTTTCCGTTCCCCCCGCTTTAATAAACCCATCATCTTCGAAGCTCGAATCGTTTAGAAAACCCGATTTCGATTCCAAGATGGACGGCGGAGGTTTGGACGGGAGAGCGGGCGGCGGCGGTGATGACGATGAATCCATTGTCGAACCGTTTACGTGACCGTTTACCGGTTCTCCTTGAAATTTATCAACGGTCTCCTCCATCGTGACAGAATTTTCTTCGTCGGATTTTGTCGTCATTTCGACTTGGTGTCTATCCCCTCCCCTCCCTCCTTCCGAATCCCCGTTTAATTTTTCACTGCTCCCCAAAAGGACTCTTCTCCTTTCGTCTTTAATAACAATCGGAGATTCGAAATCTTTATCACAAGCGGATGGAGAAGACGTTAGGGAACTCACGACGCCGTTCATTAAAGGTTTCACTACGGGATTCGGGAAAAGGGATTCGGGATTTTCATCCTCTCTCTTGAGAATCGGATTCGTCAGACGGTACTTGTGAACGGATGAGACGTTCGGTATCAACTTGTTACGATCTATTATGGATTCGTTTGGCGCGTTGACGACATCTTTGTTTACCGTTTTCCTCTCATCTCCGTAATCCTTTTCCGAAAATCCATTTTTAACCGGATGTCTCGGATCATCTTTTGACACGTCCGCAAACGTCGCGCTGATTTTAACTTCTTTCGACAGGAATTTATTTTGAATTTCCGGCAACACCAAAATCCCTTTGAGAGTTTTTTCATCGTTGATTTCGTTGTTCGTTTTCACGTCTTCGCTTTCCCCAATTTTATACATATCCAAAACGACGGCCTTATTATTATTATTATTATTATTGTTTTCCACATGTTTTTTTGTTACCGAATTCGTAAAATCTTTTGTTTTAAATTTAAAATTCGTAGTGTCATTACTATTATTATTACTACCATTTATTACCGGAAGTTGATTAACTTTTTTCTTTGCTTTATCTATCAAGTTAGTCATTTTGTCGCACGATTTTATTTTTTCGCTTTTGCTCACGTGATTATTCTCATTCGACGAGTCGAAATTTTTCTCATTTTCTTTTTGCAAATCTTTTATCAAACGAAATTTAAAACTTTTATCAACGGGTTGACTTCTTTTTAAACTTTTATCACTCGATAACACCTTATTGGGACTATCGTCGCCGTTCGTAACCTCGTGTACGTTTTCCATTTTTTTACTCGTAAAAATGGCTCCATCGTCGTCGCCATTTTCGCCGTTGCAAACGGTGGACGGCTCAGTCTTTTTATCAACGTGTCTCGTTTTCACGATCGGACCGACGACGCTTTGTTTCAACGACTCCGATTTTTTTTTATTATTATTATCGAAATTCGCATTAGAATTCGTTTTGATTTCGTTCACTAGTGACACGTTCGATTTGACACCGTTCACGTTTATCTTATTTTTAACGACTCCGTTCGCGTCTCCGAAAGGAGTCACGGAAACCAACAGAGTTTTTTTGTTTCCCTTGTCGTCAAACAATTGTTTTCCCAACTTGAGAGGCTCGACGACCTTTTTGATTTCTCCCTCTTTCGGTTCTTTGAGATTTTCCGGTACCGAATTATAATCCGTGTTTGTTTTCGTTAGTTTTTGAAACGCTTTGTCTTCTTCGGTTTCTTCGACGTCGTCATCTCCGTCTTCTTCCGCTTGTGCGAAACAAGAATCTGGACAATCGTCGTCGGAATACGAATCATCACCCCCGAATCCGATCACTTCGAATTCCGTACTTAAAAATATCACTTTATTCGACTTTGAACTTTTCGAATTTGGCCTTTTGAGTATTCCCTGAAACAAACAAACAAACAACAACAAACATTATTTTTTTGACTTGCCTATCATTTGGAAAAGAGGCAGAGGAAACAAGAAAAAAAAAACTTTCATCTTACTTGCATATTTTCCGAGCAATTTTTTTTTCCCCCACAAAAAAAAAAAAGTATAAAAATCAAATTCGATCGACAACAATAACAACAATAATAATAATAATAATATTATTTATCAATAATAATAAATTTTTAATATTTCGACGCATTTTTCACTTTCAAATTAAAAAAAAAATTTTTTTTTCGATTTTTTTGTAAATAAAAAAAATTCAATTTCAAAATGTCGACAAATGACAAAGTTAAAACAAAAAACAATTTTTTTAATAATTGTTCGACAAAAAGTCGCACGAATATAAAAATTCAAAAAACGTTTCCGACAAAATGGAGAAATTTTTAAAAACTTTCATATATAAATAAAATAACTAAAAAGAAGGAGGAAAAAAAAATCCCGCGCAATAATAATACGTTCATCCACTTTTTTTTTTTTTTTTTTATTTCCACTGTCAATAATTGCAAATTTCAATATTCCGAACGATAGATCGATCTATCGATCGATCGATCAATCGATCAATCGAAAAAACAAAACAAAAAATAAATAAATAAAAAAAAAGTAAACAATTTTTCTCTTTAAAACGCGAGATACAGAGAACGAATTCACTTTGAATTTAACACACGAACTATAGTTTAGAAAAAAAAACTTGTTTGGCGTTTCGAATAAAAATTTCGCTGAGAAACTAAAAAAACAACAAACAACAAACAACAAACAACCACCACCACCACCACCACCATCACAATTATATTCCGTTTGCGTTTAAATATTTATTCATTCGAAACTTTTTCTACTACGTTACATAGTTTTGCGATTTAAAAAAAAAAAAAAAAAATGAGAGTTTTATTAACATTTAATGAAAAGAGAGAGAGAGAGAGAGAGAATAAACAAAAAGTAATAATAATAATAATAATAATAATAATAAAGGAGAAAAGTCATCATTTACTACTTACTTCTTTGGGAGGATCAGGTATTCTCGCCGGCGTGACAGGTTGAGAAAATCCATTTTTAATCACGTGGTCTTCTTTACTTTTGAAACAATTCAAACACAAATCTTTCTTCCATGCGTTTCCAACGAAATTATCACAATAAATCGTCGTCGCCGACATTTTTTTTCCCCCTTTTTTCTCTATCTCAAGGTTTTTCTGATATCGGTGGCGGCGGCAGCGGCAGTGGCAGCAGCAGAAGCAGAAGAAGAAGAAGAAGAAAAAAAAACAAAAGGGAAGCTGAATTGAATTTGTTTTTTTTTTTTTGTAAATATTTTCCCTTTGTTAAAGTTTATCGTTCATTTTCTGAAATCAAAATTAAAAAAAAAAAAATTAAATTAAATTAAATTAAATTTAAATTGAATTCGTTATGAGGAAAGGAAGGAGGAAAAGGAAATGCGCCATATTTCGATTTTTCGCGCCAATTTCAATTTCATTTCAAATTTATCGATTTATATATCGAAATTCGATCGTTTTCTTTGAATATTCGTTTGATAATTAAATAATAATAATAATAATAATAATAATAATAATAATAATAATAATAATAATTTTTTAATGAGATATACATAATAGTGAACGAATAATCATTTCGAAATTGAAAAATTTCTTAATCGAACAAAAAAAAAAAAAAAAATGAATAATTTTTTCACGAAGAAAATTGAAATGATTATTCGTCGTCTGCTACCATTTTTCTTTTTTTTTTTCCCAAAAATTAAAAAAAATTCAACTTTTTTTTAACGGGGAAAAAAAAAAAAAAAAAAAAAAAAAAAACTATTATTGCAAGGGAAAGTTACGCTCATTGAATATTCATAAGTTTTTTTTTTTTTTTTCCATTTTTTTTTCCAGTTTATAAAATTTAATCGTCGTTGTTGTTGTTGTTGTTCTTTTTTTTCCTTTAAACATTTATAAGAAAAAAAAGGCAATCAACGGTTGCTCCAAAACAATTTCAAATAGCAACAAACACAAAATAAATGCGAATATATGTTGTGTGTGTGTTTTTATGACTATTTAAAAAAAGAGAGGGGACGAAAAAAACCATTTTCTCTCTCTCTCTCTCTCTTTTTTTTCACGATGATAATTACAACCGTCAGTCAGTCACATTAATGTCAGCATTTTAAACTTTTTTCTTTATAGTTTTTTTTTCAAAATTGTGTTTTGTCGTGACGACGACGACGACGACGACTACAACTTTTTTTTTTTATTAAACATCTGCACAACAACAACAACAACAACGACGACGACGACGACAACTAATAATTAAATATTATGAAAACGCGTTTTGTACGAAATCAAAGCTTGAAATCTGTGACAAAGAATCCCACGCTAACTTTCTATTTAAAAAAAAAAAAAAAAAAAAATGTAGGAAGAGAAGCTCTCGCGATGAGTTTTTATAAAAGCCTCCGATTTTTATTAAAAAAAAAAAAATTACAATTTCGAAAATGCAATTAAGAGGAAATTTTAAAAGGAATGAAAAACTACATAATAATAATAATTTTCAAGCTTGATTTCATACGTTCGTAAAAAGAGAGAAAACGAAGAATAAAAACGTAAACCCAAAAAAAAAAAATAATAATAATAATAATAATTATAAAATGAGAGCAGAATAAACCGTACAAACAACGAATGAATGAAAACAACCGACAGGAAGACGGAAAAAAAAAACAAATGAAAACAAACGAACAAAACTTTGCTCGAGGCCCCCCCGAAAAAAAAAAAAATCTAACTGAGTCATTAATTTCGTTTGTAATAATAAAAGAAATTTTCGAGTTTCCTAAAAAAAAAAAAAAACTGCAAAAATAATAATAATAATAATAATAATAATAATAATAATAATAATAAATAATAATAATAATAATAATAATAATAATAATAATAATAATAATAATATATAACAACAAACGATGTGTGTTTTCCATTTAAAACAAACAAATCATTTTTTTTTTTTTGTCTTTTTCCTCTTTCGATAATTTACGTTTTTTTTTATAAAAAAAAGTTTGGCCTCACGCCTATTTAATTCCACGATAACAAAACCAAAAATAAATAAGTGTGATAGATTGTTTCCATCCGCATACAATAAATAGCTTTTCCATTTTTCGTGGCAGAAGAAAAATCGTTTCTCCCCCTCCCCGAAATGATATATTCACCGATCGATGTTAAATTTTTTTTAAAAAAAATAATTTCGTGGCGACAAATCTTAATTTTTTAATTATAACACCATTAAAAGGGTGATTTTTCATCGTGTCAATAGCATCGCATTTCCCCACCCTTCCCCCCAACTCTGAAAACTTTTCATTTTTTTTTTTCCGACAGTTCATTAATTATTTAATAACTTCATTCCATGCAACAAACGCAATTTTTTTTTTTTCTTTTTTTTTTGTTCAAAGAAGGACGAAACCATCAGCAAAATATTTTCAACAATCACAACAAACGGTTGTTCCTTGACCGAATTTTTATTGTGACCGCCTCCAAAGGTTTTTCACATTATTAACCCGAATCGTTTATAATTTTCCTCCCCCCTCCCCTTTTCCTTTTTTTTTTTTTTTTTTTAAATATTCTTCTCTCGTTTTTGAAATGCCAAACAAAAAAAAAAAAAAAAAAAAAAATTTTTCCTTAAACAAACTAATTATTTAACAAGTCGGAGGAGGCGGGGCGGGGGGGGGGGGAAATTACGTAAGATACTTAATAACAATTTAACAGCGGAAAAAAAAAAATTGAAAATTACAAAGGAATATTATTATTATTATTATTAATTGAAAAATAATTACTCGACCACGTATAAAACAAACGAACGCGTCGAAGAAATTCGCATCATCGGTAGTATTTTCGCCAACTTTTTCAAACGAACGCGACAAACGAACAAACAAAAAAACAAACAAACAAACGAAAAAATTAACGTTAAAAAAGAAAAATTTTTTTGGCGGTAAAATAAAAAAGAAAAGAAAATTATTTTAAAACAATTAAAATTCATTTAAACATCATCAATCGAATTCGTGAATTGAAAAATAATATGCAATCAATCATCATCATCATCATTCGACTCTTTCTATACAAAAAAAAAAAAACATTTTTACCGACAATGAAAATTCTAACAAGCTGAAAAAAAAAAGAAAAATGACGATGATGATGATGATGATGATAATGATAAAATAACAGGCTCGCACGAACATTGAATAACCATAATTCATAGTCTCGCAAACACTCGAAAATGATCATCTCTCTCGTTGTTCCGCCATTTTTTTTTTTTTTTTAAATTACTTTACCGACAGGGAAACATCGTTTTTATTGAATCAATCAAACATATCGAATCTGAAATGAATAAACGTTTTCAGCTAAGCCAAAGAGGAAATAAACAAAAAAAAAAAAAAAAAAGAACAAAAGGAAAATTTATCGTTTAAACCGAAACATCATCATCATCATCATTATCATCATCATTATCATCATCATTATCGGCAGCTGTTAACGACCGCAAAAAAGAAGAAGAAGAATGTGAAAGCCGATTGTTGTCAATTCATTAAATTTTTTTTATATTTTATTTTAAATAATTTTTCCTGAATGAATAAATAAATAAATAAATAAATAATTAAACAACAACAACATTATTAATACCTTCAGTCTTTAACAAATAATAATAATAATAATAATAATAATAATAATAATAATAAATTTTTAATAAAGTACTTTTGAAAATTCATAAATAATAACGGACAATAAATAACGACGCGTCGCGAAATTTTCTCGCTTAGGAAAATGCGAAAAAAAAACTAATGATAATGATAATAATAATAATAATGATAATGATAATGATAACGATAAGAAAAACATCACGGGCGATGACAATGACAAAATCCAGTTTCCATCGACATTTGCGCGTCGTGAAATTAAAAAAAAATGTCTAATATATATAAATGACATACATTTTTTTCGGACGTGGAAGAAGAAGAATTTTTTTTTCTTTTTTTTTTAAATGGATAAAATTAAAAAATTTATTTACCAGACGGAAGAGAAAGAGAGAGAGAGAGAGAGAAAATAAAAATATCGACGGGAAGGGGGAGGGGACCGAAAGCGAGCATGTGTGCATGCATACCTTAAAACGGTGTTAATCCCCGTCGTGACTTATCGACTCCTCACAACTTTTTTTCCCCCCCCCAAATAAATCAACCTTAAATTGATTAATTAATTTTTTAATAAAAAAAAAAAAAAAAAAAAAAAGAAAAATTGAAAACGATTTTTTTTTTTTTTTAGAGAGACAGGATGTTGCTGAACCGGAAGAAAGAGAATTTTTTAGATTTCCCCCTTCCCCCTCCCTCCCCCACAATGCATTATTTTTTTCCCTTGTCCGACTCGCGATATTTCTTTCGCCCGTCGTAACAAAAATGATAATAATAATAATAATAATCGTTGTCGATGTTATTTATTAACACATTCTACACGTGTAACGGTACTTTTTACCAACTCTCTCAGACATCATTTTAAAACCGTTTTAATAACGAACGAACGAACGAACGAAGAACCATAATAACGTTACACCTGCAAATACGACACTGATGATCAAAGGTTCGAGTTCAAAAGGTCAACATCGATCATCGGATTGTGATGAAATTCATTATTAATTAAAATTCGCTCTAATTGATTTCTCTCTCTCTCTCTCTCTTTTTCTTTTTCAATCCATTCGGTCATCCTTTAGAAAGAAATTAATAATCTCTTTCTCTTAATTTTTACCCGTAATGAACACTAAAAGAAAAATTAAACGGGTACAGAGAGAGAGAAAGAGAGAGAGAGAGGGGAAGAGAGAGATGAAGAAAATTTAAATAATTGATTTGACGCCATTTAAGTTATTCGTTCGTTATATCAAATTAATTGCTGTCGTATTAATAAGAGAAAAACGTTAGTCACGCTGCATTCAATCCGAATCCAACCACAAGGTCTCATGTGTGGGGTATCAGAAGAGAGAGAGAGAGAGAGAAAAGTACGTTCAGAAATTTAATTTTTGATTTAATTTAACGCACGATTCTTAGTATATAGTATAGGTAAGATTTCAGGTTTTAAAACCTTTTTAAAACAGTTATAATTAATTATTTTCAACAACAAAAAAAAAACTTTTTAATAATGATTAGTTACCGAAACGTGTTAAACCATTTTTATTATTATTATTATCATTTATTAAGACGAATGATTCGGATAAACATTCGATTATTACCACAAGTTAGTTTTTGTGTTTTAACAACACACACAAAAAAAAAACGTTTAGTAATAATAATAATTGTGTGTAAATACGTTTATACGTGTGCGTGCGTGCGTGCGTGCGTGTATAATTTTGAACCTTAACCTTGCCAGTGAAATTTCGGTACATTAAAAAATTTTTATAATTAAAGTTTCGTCATAACCGTTAAATGTGCGTGAACTTTGACCCACGAGTCTCAGACATCGATAATGTTGTACGTAGAATTAATATTCAAAAAAAAAAAAAAAAAAAAAGAGAGAGAGAGAGAAAAAATGAATGAATGAATGAACGAAAATCCACGCCGAAAAAACAAATTGTACCTGGAACCTGACGTTTAACATTTTTCCATCTTTTAAAACCCTATCGAAATTCTTTCAAATATACAATTTTACATGCAAACGAGTACCTGAAACTACTTTAAAAAAAAAAAAAAACTTTAGGTTTTAAAGAGAGACAGAGAGACAGAGAGAGAGAGAGAGAGAGACCTTGAACCAAATCGAAAAGGAAAAAAAAAAAATTCGAAATCTCCAAAAGCGATCCAGATTTTTTTTTTTTTTTATAACGTCAATTTACTAACTCATTGGGGGAAGGGGGAGAGAGAGAAAGAGAGAGAGAGAGAGAGAGAGAGAGAGAGAGAGAGAGAGAGAGAGAGAGAGAGAGAGAGAGAGAGAAAACAGTTTTGTATAATAAACGAAAACCAACCAAAATCGAGATGAGAAAAAAAAAATTATATATCGTGTTTTTTTTTTAATTATTATTATAAATTTTTTCCCAAGGCCTTGAAATCGCCATGTGGGAGCCCAAATATAGATTCATATCCTGCGCGTGTGTGTGTGTGTGTGTGTGTGCGCGCGTCTCGTTGCTACTACTTAAATCGATTCGAAAAGGTTTTCTTTTCGAGTAGGCGTACTGTCATTTTTTTTTGCATCCAACGAATCTTTTCCATCGAATTTACATAATAATATCACACTTTTAAATCCGTGCATACACACGTGTAGGTGTTTCGATTCATTTGTTACGCCTGTTATCACACACACACACACGTAACGCCCAAATATATACGAATTTTGTCATTTCCATTTCCACCCCTCCCCCCGGATCCCCTCGTAAATATTTTAAGAACATTTTTGAAATGGTCAGACGCACGTAAATGACCATAAAATTTTCCGGCTTTCCGATTATTTTCATCTCTGTATAATTCCTTTACGAACGATAAAATTTTTTTTTTTTTTCGAACGTTAATGAGTAATAAATCGAAATATTAAAAAAAATTTAATCGGATTCATTTGCGGTAAATCCAATTTTAAAAAAAAATTTGCGCGCGCGAACCTGATTTTTGCAATCATAGAGACAAAAACGTAAAAATTTTTTACGCCATTAATTACGGTTTATTATCATTATTATTATTTTTTTAATAGATAATTGGCACTTTAATAACTCTCTCACGCGTCCGACAAAAAAGTAATAATAATAATAATAATAATAATAAAACCGAAATCCGCTACTACTATAATAAACCGGCAAGATAAATATTCCCAAGAATTATTTTAATCTAACAATTCATAAGCCCCCCCCCCCATAAAATCAATGGGAGAGCGAAGGAGGAGGAGGAGGAGGAGAAAAAGAATATTTTATCAGCCTCGAAAAAAAAAAACGACCGGAAAAGAATAAATAAATAAATAAATAATTTAACCTTTTCCGTATTATCGATTCATCGAAACGCTTACTTACATTTCTACCAACTTAAACGTTTCGTCTCGTTGCCTTTTTCCTTCGGAGGCTTGAAGGAATAAGAGGAAGGATTAATAATTTTTTTTTTTTTTTTTTTTTTTTTGGCGTCTGCTTTTCGATTCGATATAAACGGGAAAAAAAATCGTTAAAGTTTCACTCGGACAATTTTCGTCATGGAAAATTTTAGAAAGTGAATTTTATACGATAATATTCAAACTTTACTATCATTATCATTATCGTTATACTTTTTCACCTGATTTTATTTCACGATATCGCGTTTTTTTTTTTCTTTTTCTTTTTCCACGTAAAAAAATTAATAGATTTTTCGCTAATTTATTTTTTTTTTGTTTTTTATTATTAAAACTTTTCAACAATCAAAGACTCTATCGATCATGCGAATAAAAAAAAAAAAACCTGAAACGCTTTCAAAACAAATCAATTTTCAAATCAAATCAATAGAAAATAATAAAAAATCCTCTCTCTCTCTCTCTCTCTTTCTCTCTCTTTCTCTCTCTTTCTCTCTCTCCCTTTCTCCTTCTCTCTCTCTCTTTTTCCTTCTCTCTCTCTCTCTCTCTCTTTGTCTCTTTCTCTCTCTAGTTTTCGATAAAACTACTAATTATTATAATTTTTTCTGGAAAATCAATCGGCACCCACCATTAGTTTCACACTAATCGATCGATATAATTACTGCCAAAGAAATAAATTATTATTATTATTATACGAGTTTTCTCAAGGATGATTTTTTTTTCCTATCGCGTCCGTTAAACCCAACCCGAAAAAGAAGAAGGAGGAGGGGAGGGGATTATCCTTGACAATTGTAACAAATACGAAAACGTCACCACACGAAAAATTCATCGATTTTTCAATAACAAAAAAAAACGCAACCCAACAACCGCAAACAAACGACAATTTATATAAATAATAATAATAATTCCAAACTTTTTTTTTTTCATTAATTTCAACCGTCAAACTTCCTTGTTCTTTTTTTTTTTTTTCATTCCAAAATGCTGGAATGCTGGAGAAAAAAAAAAAAAAAATTCGTTCAGATAATTCAATGTCATTTCGCAAGAATTTAACAATTTTTTTATGTTTGTTTTTCTGGTTTGTGTTTATTTTTATTTTTTTCATTTTATCGTAAATATCGCATTTCCAGGTACCGAAATAATAATAATAATAAATTTAAAAGCCCGATAATGATGATGATGATGATGATGATGCGACGATGAAAAAATTTTTTTTATTCCTTAAAAACCGGGACATTGATCGACCGCAGCGTTTTAATTCCCCTCCCCCTCCCCATTTCAACCTCGTCGAAAATTAATTAAAATAATCCGTAATTTAAATTAATTTGAAAATAATAATAATAATAATAATAATAATAATAATAATAATAATAATAATAATCATTTATAAATAATTACGTTATTTATACCGTTTCACACGCCGTTTCGAGTTTTTTTTTTTTTTTTTCTTGGCGATGTACGAAGAATTATCGTTCGAGACCTTTAAAAATGTATAATACCAAGGTTTCTTTCTTTCTTTCCTCTCAGAATTCGAAACAATTTAAATAATTAACTCTTTGAAAGTTCCTACAAACACCCAACCCAAAGTAACAAAAAAAAAACCCTGTTAATTAATTTTTTTTTGGAAAGAAAACAAAAACATAAACGTAAACAATGACAACCGCCATTTTTTTTTTTTTTTTTTGAATGCGTAACGACGTTAAATTTCAAATATGATTTTTTTTTTCGTATCGTCATAATAATGATCGTCATCATCATCGTTAACCTTTTCGAAACGAAATAAAAAAATTATTATTATTATTATTATTATTATTATGCAATCGTGACATCATTTCAATTTCCTTTAACAACTGAAAACAACAACAACAACAACAACAACGTCACATTAGGGAAATTTGCATTTTTTTTTTTGCAAATACGAGACAATCTTCGCCTACTCTAAATAAATAAGAGAAAATTATCATTATTATTATCTTCAAATAACCTAAAAACAAAAGAATTTCTATATGTTTACACGGGGTGGTGTTTGTCGACGTGAAACGTGTTACACTGACTTTTCATGCCGCCATTTTGAAAAAAAAAAAAAAGATTTGTAGCAGAAGAAAAAACATTCTTTTTTTTTTTTTGTTGTTATTCCTTTCCATTTCCTACGATGATAATATTTTGCTTTCCAAGGTTTTTCTATTTTTTTTTTTTTATATAACCTCTCACTACTACTACCGTTCACTACCACCACCACCACCACCACTACCACTACTGCTCTTCACGGTCATGACAACAATCTATAATCTCATTTATAGACTTCGATTATTCATCATTTACTTACGATTTAAAAATTCGGTGCGAGGCTAAATTGATTATAACGAAAACACGTTTTGTTTTTGTTTTTGTTTTCAAATCCGCCATTTTACCTTTCCAATAGTCAACACTCACAAAAAAATTTTTTTTTTTTTTTATGTTTTTCGCGTACTTTCCAAAAAAATTTTTTTTTTTTCCTACGAATAATAATAATAATACATTCGGACTTGATAATATCGTCATTATGAAAAACGGTATACACAAATTGCAAAATAAACGTCTTAAAAAAAAAATTTCATTTTTGACTTCGATTCAGGCATCCAACAAAAAAAAAAAAAAAAAAAAAAAACATGATGGGCGTACATACAACAACGTGATTTCTTCGTGTTAAAGACATTGAGATAATGTGCGTTTTACTTTTTTTCCTTTTTTTTTTTGGTAAATTTAATGGTCATCATCATCATCATCATCATTCGAAAAAATCTCGTACGGCAAACATTTTGCTGCGAATTATAATACGCCATTACGTACACGTGTGTGTGCGTGTGCGTGTGTGAATATCAATGTTCGCCTTGATAAAAACTCGATTTAAAAAATTTAACATTTGTAAAAAAATTTTTATTTTTTTTTTTTTTTTTACTGTTGTGTTGATATTTCGCGATTACGAAACCAATAATTTATGGCGTACATCTGCGTGAACCACACATTAAAAATTCGCCCATGTTCAAATGTACAGGGGGAAGGGGGGGAACAACAACAACAACAACAACAACAACAAAATTGTAAATCACGTTTGGGGGGGTAACCATTAGTTTTTTTTTTTTTTTATAAATCTACGAGATGTCTTATATTCCACCCGCGTAAATTTACAATCGTCCATTCAATCATTCACTGATTGATTGTTTTTAAATCGGAAAAAAAAAAAATTTCTATTCATTGACCGCGCCAAACACTCAACACAACAACAAACAACAAACAAAAGGAGGAAAACAAAAGAAAAATTAATTTTTTTTTTATCTAAAACAACAAACGAATCGACGACCCGACGATCATCAATCACGAATGTTTAAAAATTATTATTATTATTATTATTATTATTATTATTATTATTATTATTATTATTATTATTAATGAAAGGACAAATCGCCGATTAAAAAAAAAAAAAATAATAATAATAATAATAAAGTAACAACCCACGTCGTTTGCTGTGCTAGACACAACCTAACCATTAAAAAATAAGCAACAAATTTTATAAATAAGTGTGCAAGTCTCGGATTTTAATAAATTGTTTGGCGACAATTCTCGCGGACATATTGTTTTTATGTCACGAAAAAAATTTCGGTTGGCAGCCGTGGAATGAATTTAAAAAAAAATTTCCTTACATTCTATCGTATGTGCGAATCCACATTTCGGTCGGTCATTCTTACAAATTAACATTAAAATTCATCGTTTCCTCCCCCCCCCCCCTCGGAAGTAAAGCTCGTCTTATCGAAACCGAATATCTTAATTAAACATCAATCATTACAATAATAATAATAATAATAATAATAATAATAATAATAATAATAATAATAATAAAAATTATAATTTTTACAAAAAAATCCATCGCACACGCACACGCACACGCTGATAATAATCCAAAAATTTACATTGAACTTGAGACATCCGTTGAATTTCTATTTTTTTTCCATACGATAACAATCATTACAAAAAATAAACCAACTAATTTATTATTATTATTATTATTATTATTAATATTATTATTATTTATGCATATTATTAAATTAATTGATATGATAAGGCCGTTTACTTTTTTTTTAAATAAAAATAAAGGCGTAGTAGTAATACCTTGCATAAACAATCAATTTAATGTTTTATGCGTCATATTATTATTAATATTATTATTATTATCATCGCGTTTTTTCCCGGGGGAAGGCGCGGTCTTGTTAACACTTTTCATATCCAATCTTTTTTTTTTTCCTTCTTTCTCCTCCCCGTTTATAAAAAAAAATGTAAATAAAACAAATAACGAATGAATTTCACTTTTTTTTTTTTTTTTAAAAACCTGAACATATGCATTGATCGTCAAAGATGGCGATGGTTTTTTTTTTTTCCTTCGAGAAGGAAAAGAAGAAAAAGCAGAAGAGAGAAAAGAGGATGAGAATCGAATGAATTTAATCGGCCATTTTAAAAAAATTACTTGCGGTAATCTTAAATTTTTTTTTTTTTTTTTCCTCAATGGAAATAACAATTGACCACCGTACCATCACTTCGTTATTATTATTATTATTATTACTACGATTGACGTAAAAAAATAAATAAAACGGTAACGGAATATTCGAAACGATCATCATCGTCACCATCATCATTATTACTTACTAAACAATATTAAATTTCACGCGGATTTTACGACGAGGAAAACCAAAATTACATTTATTTTTACGAGAATGTTCCATGGAATATGCCTTCTCCTTTTTTTTCTTCCACATTCAAGTTCAAGTGCGTGCGTGCGTGCGTGCGAGTGAAAAAAAAAAGGCACGAAAAAAACGAACGAAGGTGAGAGAGAGAGAGAGAGAAAAACGTGACGAAATTACAAAATAAGGTTAACGCACGTTGAAAAATTAATTGCGACTTTTCTCTCTCTCTCTCTCTCTCATCTCATCAAATCATGCGTTACGCTTTTAAACGTGCGTAACATACGCAACCGTGACAATAAAAATGTCCGAAAAAAAATAGCAATAATTCAATGATCGTTTTTTTTTGTTAAAATCGGTGACTTGGCCGTTTTTACTCTTTTGTTTGTCTTGTTTGTTTGTTTGTTTGTTTGTTTCGCGTTTGTTTGAATTCTCTCTCTCGAGAAAAAAAAAAAAAAAAAAAAATTACCAACTCTTCGTATTGTATAAAGTGTTTTTTTTTTTTTTTTTTGGAAGGAACGATAATATTTTGACCCTTTTCACCTCTTTTTCATTTTTCATTTCCTTTCTGTCTTCATCTTCATCTTCATCTTTTTCTTCTTCTTTTCCACTGCGAGAAGATTTTTAATAAAAAAGCTATGATGATAATTTCTTACACGTCGTCAGTTGTGAGTTTCTTGTCTTGCGTATGATGGAGTCGTAATTAATCCTAATTAATTTTCAACGGTTCGACGTTTTTCAAACGTCACCACTTATCGACCTCCATGACGATTTCTCTTCTCACATGCGGGCAAGGTATTAAAAAAAAAAAAAAAAAAAAAACCGTCTTCTACGACATCGTCTCAAATGTAATCAAAGTAAAATTAGTCCGTTGGTTGCCTAGAGAAGTGACGTCAAAACTAATCAGACAAGTTTGAGAATTTCACGGCGAGTAAATAAAATAAGAAGAAGAAGAGAGAGAGAGAGAGAGAGAGAGAGAGAAAGATGAAAAAATAAAGATTTTTTTTTTACAAATGGTGACTTTACGCCACCAGCGCATTTTGAAAAACTATTCTCTTACATTAACACAAAAATTACTTCGAGACTTTTTTTTTTTTTTAATTTTTACGTCTTTTTTCGTCGGAATGACTTTCTCCATTTTTAATAGCTGTGAATTTTTTTTTTTACATTAATTGCAACCTCAAGGGTTAACTTATTATTCTCTCTCTCTCTCTCTCTCTCATCGGTTAGTGTGCTAACACTCGGAGCAAATATGCATTTCATTGACAATCGAAAATGGGCGTTGACGAGTTATAAACTTTCCAAGACGTTTGACATCAAAATGAGTTTTCTTTGATGTTTCACATAGACCGAAAGGAAAGTGAGGAGAGTGCGCGAATGAGATGAAAGGATTTTTCCCCGAAAACCGGAAAATTATTATTAACCTCTAAAATCATCATTATCATCTATCGATAAGATAGATAATAAATCGAAAAATAAACAAAGATTGTAATCTGATTTTCGCATCCGCGTGTGAATTTTTTTTGAAGAAAAATCATCAAACTTCTTCTACGAAAAGAAACTTGGTAAAAAAAAATGACACCCTGAACCGATAACGACGATAACCTTTTCTTAATTAGATTGATTGATTGATTGATTGATTAACCTCAACATCCTTCGCAACGACAACAAACACACATTTCGCGAATAAACGTGACGCACATGTCGCCGCAAAATATTTATCGCTAAACCAAAAAGCCAAAAAAAAAAAAAAAAAAAAAAAAAAAATGAGGGAACCCTATTTCAATCCACCACAAAATGTGCTGCTGTGTTCCATCTTTGTTCGACATTTTTCCCTGATTTTTTGCCACGCAACGTATTCTTTTATTCTATCAAACACACATTCGACCGAAAATTACCCCAACCGAAAACGCCATTTTTTTTTTCTTTTCCACGGTCTAACAAAATTATCTACGTTATTACGTTTTAAAGAAAGAAAGAGAGAGAGAGAGAGAGAGATGAAAAATCATAGAATCAAAATGGCACATTTACTATTGGGGGCGTGACATTACAAGAATAAATAACCACAACATCATTTTATCGACAATATTACACAGTTTTTTTTTTTTCTTTCTGCAAAACGAATTACCGACCACCGTGAATTTTTTTTTTTTTTTTTTCATTTACCTCCATTTATATTATTAGAAAAATTACCGTTTTGATAAAAAAACTATTGATAAATTTGATTTAACGATTCTTCGCATCATCCAAATAATAATAATAATAATAAGGAATCGGAATATTTATAAAACGAACAATGACGTCAAGAAAAAATGTCGCGTTTAATAATAATAATAATTAAAAAAATTTTCACAGACTAACGAATACGTAATTATTTTTTTGTTTTTTTTTTTTCGGCGGCTCTTTATTTTAAAATCAAACCTTAAAAAACCTAGTTAAAAAAAAAAAAAAAAAAAAAAATTTTTTCTTAAACTGGACAATCTAATTTTATGGCCTGCAGTCATCAATCAACATTTTCAATGTTATAACAATTTAAAAAAAAAAAAAAAAAAAAAAAAAACTTTTCGCCTCAACTTGATCTTCAAGTTTCTTTGGCAAGTATAATCCATGTTTTTATCAAAAAAAAAAAAAAAAAAAAATAGGCTCATTTAAATAATATCAGAGAGAGAGAGAGAGAGAGAAAATGTTTCGATATTTATTTTAGAAAAAGAGAGAGGAAAGAGTTCGTGAAAAATTAAAAACAAAATAAACCGCAACAAACGAAGAAAAATCCTTCTACCTGATTGTGTGTGTGTTTGTTTGTTTTGGCGACAACCGATCGTAAATCACGTTAGGAGAGAGAGAGAGAAAGAGACTAAAATCAATTCCATTTATTTTTTTTTTCAAAAACGACAATCTAAAAATTCAACCGCAAATTAACAAAAAAAAAATAATAATAATAAAACTTTTTCAATTTGTTTTTTTTTCTCCCCGTGACCTTTTATCGCGGGTCACAAAGAAAAAAAACTTTAACGATACCCCCCTTCACATAAAATCAAAAAAGATTTCGTTTCGATTTTGTTTCATCACCGCGATCCATATACGAATCGAATTAAAATATAATTCAATCGCCGCGTTTCTAATATTTATGCGGAAAAAAAAAATTAAATTAAATAAATTACATAATTTTAAGTGGAAAGTGCGCGTGTAAAGAGAGAGAGAGAGAAAGTAAAAAGTTTTACCGAAATATATATATAAATAATACGTACGAATGCGTGTGTGCGCGCGCGCGCGCTCGTATTTGCATATAAAACAACACGCGGAAATATTTATAAACAAACTTTATTTTACAATATGGCGTCAAACCGCAAAATTCTGTCGAGCATAGAGTAAAAAAACAAAAACAACAACAAACACTTCCACATCTCGATCCGAATTTTATTTTTCCCATAATTTATTTTATTTCGACTAACGGTTTATTATTATTATTATTATTACGAATCGGATCAATGACCCATAAATAAATTAAAACAATATTAAAAATGAATTAATAATAATGATGATGATAATAAGAAGAAGAAGAAGGAGAGAGAGAGAGAGAGAGAGAGAGAGAGAGAGAGAGAGAGAGAGAGAGAGAGAGAGAGAGAGAGAGAGAGAGAGAGAGAGAGAGAGAGAGAGAGAGAGAGAGAGAGAGAGAGAGAGAGAGAGAGAGAGAGAGAGAGAGAGAGAGAGAGAGAGAGAGAGAGAGAGAGAGAGAGAGAGAGAGAGAGAGAGAGAGAGAGAATTAAAATAAATAACCGTAATTTTTAAAGAAAATTTCCGACGCCGTTGCAACCAAAGCCTTCGTTTTCCCTCCCCCCTCCCCTACTAATTGCAAAAAAAAAAGGAGATTTCAAACGAACGTTCTAGAATGAAATATTTATAAAATAATAATGATGATGATGACTTGTGACGACGCATTTGAATTTTCAAATTCGATTGTAAAAAAGGAAAACGCACGCACTCTCTGTGATTTCATATGAGTCTGGCAATGGGACACCAATAAATTTACATATTATTATTATTATTATTATTATTATTATTATTATTATTATTATTACGCTAATATTTAATTTACGACATCGCGAAATTATTATTGTCCAATTCGTTTTATAAAAAAAAAAAAAAAAATTACTCAAGATGAATTTTCCGAGTACAAAATATCAATTTATTAATTTATGTATCCAAACTTATATTATAATTAATATTTATGCAAACATTAATAATTTTTTCGACCTTAATAAAATTTAATAATAATAATAATATTCCATTTTATTATCCGATCGCCGAAATATAAAAATATTGGAGTAATGAATATGGCCCCCTGAGGGAAAAATGCATAAAATTGAGAGTGGCAACGAGTTTTTTTTTTTTTTTTTTTAAGCAGGGTACCCAAATTTATCCGGTTATTTATAATTATAATTTTCTCTCTCTCTCTCTCTCTCTCTCTCTATCGTTTACCTAATCGCGAATAATAAATATATTAAAAAAAATCGAATCGAATCGACGATATATATTTCATCAGACTCTATTAATTACGAACTTTGTACGTAATTACGTACGTTTCATTTTTTTTTTTTAAATTCGAGGCCGATTTCATATTCCCCTCGGGTCTAAAATCGCTGACAATTTTTCGTCGAAATATCGATCGTTAATTATCATTATTATTATTATTATTATTATTATTATTATTATTTTAAACGACGAGGTTTTTACATTCACATCAAATCCTGTGCCATATCACAACTCACACAATCTACAAACACACCTTTTTCCCTTTTCTCTCTCTCTCTCTCTCTCCAACTCTTTCCCCCTTTTCCGAAACCGTCAGATGAAAAAAAAAAAACGAGTAAATTGATTGATTGACTGATTGATTGATTTTAAATTTTTTTCACACTGATATCACGCAAATAATAAAATATATATTGTGAACGAGTATATTTAACGTGGTGTGTCGAGGTCTTTAAATTACGCCATCGAAACATTTTTTAATTTCCGTCCGCGTTTTTAATTTAAAAAAAAAAAAAAAAAAAAATACGTATATTATTATTATTATTATTATTATTATTATTATTATTATTATTATTATTGATATTATAAATTGATTAATCAAGTCCACGTTGTTCAAAATATCACCCTCAATTTTTTTATTAATTTTTACCTGGCTAAACGTAAATCGTGTGCAAACAACAGTTTCCGAGCGTAACAACAACAACAACAACAACTGTTTAACACCTCTAACGATGATAAAAACAAATAAAAACTTTACGCGTCGATAAATAATTTTCAAATTCCATATATATAAAAAAATTATAATGATGATGATGATAATAAAAAGTTATAAAAAATTACTCTTCGCGTAATTGAATTTACAATCAACCCACCACCACCACACTACTACTCCTCTCGTACGACTCCATCATATTTCAATTCAGTTATTTTTTTATTTTCATTTTGTCGGATTTAAGTGTGACAATTTTGAGATTTCACTTTGATTTTTATTTATCATTATTATTATTATTATAATAGACATTTGCGACGACGACGGTGGGAAATTTCGAAAATTTCGTTTTGAGAAAAAGAGAGAAAAAAAAAAAAGTAAATACTTTCGATAATTATGATTGATGATTGTGTGTGTGTGTGTTGAGATATACGTGATGTGTCGGCGTTGTTTATTTGCTTTTCCCCTCCTTTTCGAACGGTGAAAATTCATTTTTATTTTCCCCTTGTCGTCGTCGTCGTCGACATTTTTAATTTTCTCTTTTTTTTTTTTTTTTTTTTTTTTGTTTGCCTATTCATTTTCAATAGTTTACTTAAAACAAGCCTAACGCCATGACCGGTTTCCTTTTTTGACCGCGTCTTCTTTTTCTTCTTTAACGAGTAGTACTCGTCTTTTGACATTTAAAAAATTACACCGTTGAATTAAAACAATTTCACTTCTGCCATCTTCAAATTTGAAAAGTGATATAATCAGGATAAAAACAAACACCGGTAAAAATGCGTAAATATCGTAAAGGAACGAGAAGGTGGTGATACGAAACATCCATCAAATAAATAATTCAACCCTGTGAGAGGGTAATAAAAAACAAACAAACAAACAAAAAAACAAACGCTGCCGTGAAACGCCTTACAACAACAAACACCCTTTCTTTTTTTTTTTTAAATTAAAAACAAACAAACGATGAGTGAAAGATCTCAACTCTGCTTCCCCCTTTTGATGCATTTACTGTCTTAAAGTGGTATTAAAAAATAAATAAATAAATAATTTTTTAAAAAAAAACCAAACTTGCGATTAAAAAAACTATTTTTGTCGTCGTTTGACAAATTTCGTGAGTGATTCAATTGCGACATTGTCGTAGTTTCACATTCGAAATTCGCACTTTGCACATCGATAACAATGTCCTACTTTTTTTTCGAGAAAAAAAAAAAACCATTCTTGTAAATAATTAATAACCGACAATTCCTTTTCTTAGCAAAGTCGAAAATGTGTTATATATGTACAAATTAGAAATAAAATTTTCGCAGAAAAAAACGAAAAAAAACGAAAAAAATTCGTCACGAATATAATATGAGTCAGTCAAAATAAGTGAGTGAGTGAGTGAGTAAGCACACAGCCGCATTGTAAAAAATTAAGATTAATAAAAACGATACGAAAATTTAATTTTAATTTTGTGCATCCCCAGATAATGAACTGATAAAAAACAAACAAACAAACACACACACAAACACACATTTGCAATAACAAACCTTAATTAAAAAAAAAAAAAAAATGATATTAATGCCGTCGACAATGTTACTTCTCAAACCGAAATTCGAAGGAAACACAACAACAACAACAACATTTTTGCCGGCAAACAAACAAAATGATAAAAATCCTTTTTAACTGATAGTAACGGATATTGGGTTGTACGACGAGGGCGTAAACGGTAAAAAAAAAAAAAAAAAAAAATTTTGAAACGAGTTTTAAAAAAATTATTATATCCAGACACAATAGGTCGGATACCTACATACCTGCTTGCATATGTTTGTTTGTTTTTATTTTGTTTTTTCTGTTTGTTAATCAATCAGCTAAAATAATAATAATAATAATAATAAAATTTTGTTTAATAAAAAATTCAAACGGCCTTTGTCTCGTTCTCAGAATTTTTTTTTTTTTTGTCGAACAATGGTAAAAAAAATTTTTTTTTTTTTTTTTCTGAAAATTCGTGCGTACATCAAACGAAAACAAATAACAATTTTTAAAAACAAAAACAAAACAAAAACAATTGTCAAAAGTAACAAACGACGATTTTTGTTTTTTTTTTTTTAACCACAAAACTAATTATCAAATTTCTACGGATTTCCTAAAAAAAAAAAATTAATTAATAATTGATTTCGATTAAATTCCATCATTCTCTCTCTCTCTCTTTCCACATGAAATTTTCAAAATCAACGTTTGTGTACTCGTAACAGTAAGTCATTCATTCGAATTTCAAAAATATATCATTCGGTTAAACATGTATATACATTAACCACAAATTTTTATTTTTACTCTGTTACAACAACAACAACAATAACAACAACAAAACGGCAACAAAAACAACAACAAAAACTGCAGCAACAACAGCAACAACAACAACAAAGACGACGAATTGAAATTGTTTTTTAATTTCATTTAAATCCCTTTGTGTAATAATTTTTATTTTATTTTTTATTTTTAAAACGTCATTCACGACGACGTTTAGGCAACATCCTTTTTTTTTTTTTTTTTTTAAATTAATCCTCTTAATTCGTGAATAATGAATTTCTTGCAAAGAACTCGAACGGATTAATGTCGAACGGGAACGAAAGAAAAATTTTTTCTTTTTTCTTTTATAATACAACGGCGATGGAAGAGTTTCGAATAGAAATTCTTTCGTTTTCACATCATTTGGAACTCTTCACATTTTCCTCTTCCTCTTTGAACGATTTTTAAAAAAAATATATTCCGACATCAAGAATCCATCTCCGAGAGAGTCATTTCATCTCGTCATAATTATTCATTCTTCGGATCGATTTTATTATTATTATTTTAACCCTGTTATTTATTATTATTATTATTTTCGAAAACAATAAAAACGAGGACCACGGCATCACGCTACGGTGTCAAATCCGTGGGCCGCAAAATCAAAATTTCATCTTTTTAATTTTTCCTACGGTTATTGAATTACCATAATCCGATTCTATCCTCCGGGATAATGAGAGTATTTATCCTTTGTCCTGATTAAAATCAATTTACTTTTTAGTCGATCCCATTTTTTTTTTTTTAACACCATATTTGTCCCACACGACGACGACAATGGTTCCGGATTATATCCGGATTAACAAACACAAATCGATTAAACGATTTTAATCGTAATTTTTTCTTTTCTAAATAAATCTTTCTTATGTAAACGAAATACGATTCCGACGTGTATTAAAATTATGATCGAGACAAAACATCACAACACAAAAAAAAAAAAAAATAATTTTATGAAAAAGGTAAACAGCACATAAGGAAAGGGACATACATACATGTTATGCAACAAACTAAATTTCACGCTTTCAATTACAATTTTTCCCTTTTTTCTTTTTCGACAAACGGTAACGCGAAACGCTTGCATAAAAAATAATAATAATAATACCAATAAAAAAAAAAAAAGAAAAAGAAAAATGGTTGCATAAAGAAATAAAGGTGGTAGTAGTCGTCACTCATTTTGTGGAAAATAAGAAATGATGACACCGTTTAGTAACATAACCTCTCACGACCATCGTCATGCCTCGTGAATTCACAATGGGAATATGCAAGGTCAGACACCATTTTCAACAACAGCATGTGTTAAATGACAAAAACGAGAACAAAAAAAAACATTTTCTGACCACGAACTACGTGATAATAACAATTTGGCGACGCGTTAATCCATTTCTTTTTTTTTTTTCACTTTTATTCTTATCACACACACACACACACACACAGAGAGAGAGAGAGAGATTTTAAAAGGCGAGAAAATGCGATAAATGCGATGAATTCCTTTTTCTTTTTTTTTTTCATACTATTTTACGATCTGTTCGAGATACCTAAATCCGATTAAGTCAAAAGTTTATGGTAAAAAAAAATGCATTAGGTGCATATTTTCAAACACGGTACATTAATTATTCACACAATGTTTTGATATTGGATTTTTTTTTTTTTATGGCACCACCATTAGACGGTTAAGTAGGGAGGTCAAGTTAAAAATAAAATAATGCACACGAGAAAAAAAAAAAAAAACAAAAATTAATAATGTAGGAGTCGATTGAAAATGCCCAAATAAATATTTCTCTTTTTTTTCCATTTCCAAAAATAAATTGAAATGCTTAAATCGTTTTAATATCTTTTTAAATCTTTCCTTTCCCCTTCCCCCTTCCCCCTCCCTTTTTCTCTCTTTCTTTTTTTTAATTTCGTAAATAATTTTTCGTCATGAAGACGAGGAGGCTACACGTTTCGGTCTGAAAAAATCAAAAAGCTATTGCTAAAGACGTGAGATGTGTAGTTGCCAACAAACACGAAACATAACACTGTTTCGATCACAAAAACTAAAAACAAATGCAATAAACGAACATTTCTAGACGTTTGAATCATTGCAATCATCATCATCATCATCATCATCATTATTTCTGTTGTACACATTTTGAAATTATGCAACGTAGGAAATAATAACCTATAAAACTAATCAATTTAAAAATATATATATATATATATATATATATATATATATATATATATATATATATATATATATATATTACCATCGTTTTGTTTGGTTTTAACAAATATTTTTAAAAATCCCTTTTTCTCTTTGTTTAATACTCAAGAAAGAGAGAGAGAGAGAGAGAGAGAGTGATTATTATTAATCAAACATAACTGTGTCGACAAATGAAAGCAGCACTTTTACATACCCCCCGGGGGGAGGAGGGAAACACCCTTGAGCAGTAAGTAAGTAAGAAACGATCAAAAACAAGTAGTCTATCTTTTTTTTCTTAATAAGTAAAAATAAACGATTTGAGCTTTTCTAAAAGAACAACAAAATGAAACGTCGTCTGCTTATTGGATTTGGAATGAATGTGGCGACAAGGTTTACAATGAATGTGTCGCAGGTACGCCAAAATCAAAACCCGAAACGTTAATTATATTTCTTCTCTCGAGAAAACAACCGTACTACGAATGCAATTAATTTTAATTTAATAATAATAATAATAATAATAATAATAATAATAATAATAATAATAATAATAATAATATTAAAACGTATTACACTCGAATTTGACTTTTTTTTTTCAACTCACGTGAAAAAATAAACGACTAATAATTACTTCATTTATTATTAAAACAGGTACACATTTGAAAATTTTTTAATCCAGAGTTCCCACAGTTCCCCACGTTCGTGTCCTCTTATAAAATGAAGTAAATTATTAATGAATGAAATCAAATTAGGTTCATTAAATTCCACTTTTTTTTTTTTTCCTTCTTCTTCTTCTTCTTCTTTTTTTTTCCCCCCATTTTAGCGAATAATAATTTTCTCGAACTCGTTTGTGTTCCTGTTTTTTTTTTTTTTTTAATATACCTAAACATAACAACCGTCGCAGTAAAAACTTTTCATTTTACGACAAACATTTATTTCGTCGTTTTATTACGATCGCCATTGTTATTTTTTTTTTTTTTTTTAGTTTAACTACCCGAAGAATTATTAATCAAATTATAAAATCCTTTTTAAATTGGTAAAAAATTATAATTAAATTTAAATTTTTTTTACGCAGTTTAATTTTTTTTACTCAAAAAAAACGGTGAAAATGATTTTTAATAAGCAAACATCAGAAAATTTTCTAACTGGCTAACCTCGTTTTGACTTTAACCAATCATAGTCGGTACTAAACATTTAGCGATATCAAGATTTTCGAATTGATACCAACACGATCCGGAGGGATTCGACTCAATAATAATAATAATAATAAAAAAACCCGATACGAATTGCAAAGAGAGAAAAAAAAAATGTGGCGAAGAATAACACACCAAAAAAATGTCGCGAATAATCAAGAAGAAGAAAATTTATGATTATTTATGCTGCGTTGAAAAGCATTAGTGATTATGAGATTATCAGATACGGATTATCGTTCAGCAACCGAAATCATTTTCTACTAACGCTTAATCACATGTACACGCTCGTCAAGATTCCCTTAGCCGATAAGATTTATCAACGAGAGAGAAAAAAAAACACATCGGAAAAACAATTTTCCCCCTTTTTCAGGTTGTATTCGATCGTTCTAGTTGCAAATAGAATAATCGCAATTTGCTGCCACCCGTAAAACCAAAAAAAACCTTTCTAACTTTTCTTTTCGAAAGTGCCGAAATGTTTTTCACTTGCACTTACGTACGTATCGCATCGAGGAGAGTACCTGTACGCGACCGTAGCAATCGGGTAGAAAGTTTTTTTTTTTTTTTTATATACATATATTTCGAATTTAAAGGTGAAGAATATGTGATTAAATGCCACTACCATTCTTTCGAAAATAATTACTACACGTGGTCACGAAACACGTTGAACGTGGTTGGTATCATCATCATCATCATCATCATCATCTACCTTTAGTTTCTATTTAAATCATCAACAACAACAACAACAACAAAAAATTGAAATACGATACGAAATTTCACGGCTTTTAATTTTACGTCGTTCGTTCGTTTAAAATCATGGCGAGTCGTAGAAAAAAAAAAAAAAAAATTATTTTTAATAATTCCTCACACCTTGTTCATGAATCGTTTTCGAATTAATCGAAATCGGTAGCCCATCCCATCTCTCGCATACCTGAGACTAAACAAACATCAGGGTCAACCTGAGAAAATTGATTGTAAACATATGTACGCGGCGATTAAAATAAATAAAAATAAAACATTCAATCAATCAATCAATCAATCAATCGGAGAATCGTGTAATTACACGAAAAGGTGAATGAATTTAAATCCGTTAACAAATATTATTATTATTTTTAATTGATTTTGAATGAATGAAATTGTCGTTTTCTTTTTTTTTTCCCCAATAACAACAACTAAAATGAATCTTACTGAGCAGACGTGATGTGGAGGGAGGGGGAGTGGGGGGTGGGGAAATTGTACATATGAATCATAAAAACCTGAATAATCGATTTCTTGGAAAATACAAAAACTGGATTGTTAAGCAATCATTCGGAAAACATAATTTTTTTTTTTTTTTTTTTTCATTTTTTTTTTCAATTTCAATTTCACAAAATTATCTTTCTTCATCGTTTTCCCTACAATTATATTTTCGTCAAAATGAAATGATATTTCGAGTAAGTACGTGAAAATTTTTTTCCCCCTCCCCCTTTCCAAAAAGTACATTTTCGATTAGAGTAAGCAAAAATGAGTAAGCAAACAACAACAACAACAACAAACGAATCCCCCTTTTTTTTCTCCAGTTATTTTGTAACGGAATATTTTTTTTTTTAACGATTCCGGAATTTGTTAGAGTTAAATCCCTACAGGTACGACGCATTCACATACGATGCATACCTGAAAAATCACCTTGACGTACAAATTACTTTTTTCTTTCTTTCTCTCTCTCTCTCTCTCTCGAAAAAAAAAAAAAAAAAAAATAGTTCACGACCTAACGGGCGTCTTAATTTAAATAATATGCCAAATCACGCTCGCAATTTCAATCACGAAAATCATTTTCGAAAAATCCAATCATTAGAAAATATTCTCGAAATGGCGGAATGAAGACCAAAACATGACGCGTAATAAATATCGACTCAATCCCATTTAAAAAAAAAAAAAATTGGGAAAATTCACCTTACGTAAATACATAAATTTTCATTTATCCCTTACGAATACCTGGAAATTTTCATCGATAAATTATATTTTTACACGTACAAAAGCCAAGCATAGAACTCAAATAATAATAATAATAATACACATCCCGGAAAATTTTCCTTTTTTTCTTTTCTCTCGATTATCATCACGTCATTTTTGTGTAATAAAAACCGTTACCGTTACGTATGGTAGGTTATTTTAACGATAATTTTTATCAACCCCACTATGGGTAAAGAGATAAAAAGTCTGAGAAAAACGCGGGTTTAACGGAATGAGGGTCATCGCGAACAAAATATTTAAATTTTACGAAACGTTTTTTTTTTTTTTTTTCTCATTCGTCAAATTCATCGTATGGTCTTTAACTTGGCTTTTTTTCTGTTTTTTCATCGCAATCTCAAGACCAAATCTGGTTGTTACACGAAAGAATCCATACAAAGAAAGAAAAAAGAGAGAAAGAGAGATAGAGATAGAGATGGAGAAGAAAAAAAAAACTACTTTCATCCTGTATTCGTGACATAAATACCTTTACTTGACCCCTCATTACTATTTCCCGTTTAGTCGCCACGATTAATTCGTTACCGTTTTCAATTCGCCTTTTTTTTCCGTAAAAATAATAATAATAATAATAATAATAATAATAATAATAATAATAATTTTTTGCGATTTCATCGGTTGTTTTCCATTGTAACGTTTCCACGCATTTATAAAAACTCTTTCATTTTAAAATTAAATTTTTTTTTTTTTAAACAAAACGGAAACGAGCGTGCTTTAGGATCAACAACTAACTGATTTAAAACAAATTTAAAAAAATTTTTTTTTTTCTACAAAAAGAAGACTGACATGATAAGTTCTGGGTAATGAATGGCAAATAACAATCACCGATTGTTTCCTTTCACAAAAAAATGATGCATGACTCGTTGTGGAGAGTTTGAACCGTTGTACACTTCACTTTTTTTTTTCTTTTTCGTATTTATTATTTATTACTTAATTTACGTTACATAATTTATTCGTATCATTCTAACCGTTCGTTTTCAATTTTATTTTTGACCTTACACTCTCCCCCTCCCCCTCCTCTCCCTATCCCGCGCCGGAACCTTTCCAATGGAAAAAAAAAAAATGAAAATTTCACTTGGGAGCCGTTCGGCGTTACGAAAACAAAACGCGTTGCATGTTTCCCCTCCCTCCCCCCAACGGTTTTTCTCATCATTTCCAACAAAAAAAAAAAAAAAAAAAAAAAAAAAACAAAACTTACATATTTGAGACTAGCTTCGACGCAAACAAAATCCATTAGTGATGTAAAAAACATTTCTTCGGAGTATCCTGAAAATAAAAATGAAAAAAATGAATAAAATAATGTGATGATAATAATACTAAGGATAGGGAAAATTATATTTAAAAAAAAAAAAAAATAGTAAATGAACAAACGAACGAACGCTTTGAGCGATTGACCCCAAGAATTCTGGTTTTGCAAGAATTTAAAATAAAAAAAATTTTTTATTTTTTTTTTTTCATTTTTTCAAAATCAGGATTTATTAGGTTTAAGTACGAAAGCCAAAAAAAAAAAACTCGTTACGAAGCAACACAAATACCCAATGGCCACTTTGCAGGAATCGCATTAAAAAACTTGACCCACTTTGACTTTTTTTTTTTTTGTAAAGTTTCACATTACGATTTTTATTATTATTATTATTATTATTATTATTATTATTATTATTATTATATTATTTTTCGGACCGAGAATTTTTTTAATCGTTTTGTGTGCGCTTCAAAAGAAAACCGAATAGAAAAAATGCCGGAAAAAAAAAAGAAACTTAATTGAGACGTGTGGTGCGGTATCAATTCGGAAAATTATACCTACGAAACTCGTTTCTTATGGGAGAAAATTTTTTTTGCTAAAAAATTTCACATCGAATCCGTTTAGCAAAATCATTTTTTCCAAATCAACAACAACAACAACAACAAAAGATCGACATTTTTGTTTCTTATACGATTCGAGCCTCGTCATCTTGGTATCGTCGCCTCCGGCGATCAAATTTTGAGGTACCCATCGTGCTGCACCACCTTTTCCTGTTCCCAATCATTTTACATATTATCATCATCATTATTACCATTATTATTATTGTTTTCAAATGAATCTCCATCTTTTCCCATCTCTATCTAATCCTTTTCTTCGTTTCGAATCAACATTTCTCCTCCTTTCATTCATTCATTCATTCATTCATTCATTCATTCGTTTCCCATACGTACCGTATGGCCTCTTTTTTTTCTTTTCTAACGAATGCATCCCAAAATTCCGACAAACGAATTCGTTTATTTTTTTTATCAAAAATCCATCTGAGTCAGTCCTATTAAAAATTTTTTTAAACTTGGAAGTCGTAAACAATTTCACGATTTCTCGCGTATCGTGACTTAAAATTTAAAATTTTTTCGCCTCTGATAAATCATTCTCTTATTCTTTCTTCCAACTGTGAAAACCTCATACCTTGTACTAACACGGTCATGTAGTCCTAAACCTAAAGGTATAAAAACTTGGCTCAAAGATTTCAAGTCGGTCGGTCGGTTGGTCGGTGGGTCGGTCGTTAATGCAAGTAATTTAAAGCGGTCGATATTATATAATAATAAAGTGCACAAAAGTACGAGAAAAACCAGAAGAAAAAAACTTTTTATTTATTTTTATAAAAAACCCCCAAAAAAAAAAAAAAAAGCAGAAGAAAAAAAAAGGCGGAGTACGTTGTTACACTTTTATTAAACGTAAAACTATTAAGTAACTCTTTTTTTTTTCTTTTTCTTTTTACGGAGGAGAGAAATCTATCTATTTATGAAATATTATTATTATTATTATTATTATTATTATTATCATTAAGGTAATAGTTGAACGCGTTAATTATAATTATAATTATCATTTTCACTTTTTTCTTTTTCCTTTTTATTTTAAAAAAAAAAAAAAAAAAACCATAACTACATTTTTTTGTTGTTGTTGTTGTTGTTGTTATTTTCGGATGAAATTGATGATTTTATTCGGGATGAAATTTTGTCACGGGGGTCATCATCAAATCTACCAAGATAAAAAGATGACATCTACCACAACATAAATACATCTTTTTTTTTTTTTGTTTTTAAAAGAAATAATTATCATTATTGTCATGTACAATTCAACACAACACCGTACCTTTTAGTTAAATCTTAATTCGTGACCCCAAAAGTCAAATCTATCGCGTTCATCTCTTTCTCTCTCTCTCTCTCTCTCTCTCTCTCTCTCTCTCGAGAAAAAAACATAATCGCCCTTTTTTTTTATTTTAAAAATTATGTAAAAAACATTTTAAAATGAGAATTGCGTCGGATGTCAATGCACGAGGTTAATGCATTTAAAATAAGAAACGAGTAATTTGTTGAGCAAAAAAAAAAAAAAAAAAATGCTAATTTAATTTTTGCCAATAAGTAAATAGGTGTGCGCACTTTTAACTGCAAAAAAAAAAAAAAAACCTTCCATTCATTTCACAACTTGCTACCTAGTTTAAAGTTTTTGAATTTAAAAAAAAAAAAATTCGAACCGACACACACACATCCACGACGGATTCATATCCGACACGGTGATGTCGATCGAGAAGAAGAATAAGAAAAAAAAACCCACAAAAGATTTAGCGAAACCTTGTAAACCTTGTAAAAAAACAAAACATTTAAAAAAAAATTAATGGTTCTATACCAGAGACGAGAAATAAAAACGATTTAAAAAAAAAAAACAACAAAAATGAAACGAGTGTAACATGAGTGAAAGTAAATTCAAATAAAATTTCCTTTATCCATCCATCCATCCGAAAATGAATTCTTCGTTTTGGTTTGATGACTTCACCGTGGAACTAGACAAAAAATAATAAAAAATCATCCTCGACAAAACAACACGCGTGTGTGTGTGTGTAGGGATGATCTCGAAAAAAATGGACCAAAAAGATAAATTTTTTTTTTTTGTCTTCTGATTGATCTGCAACTTGCAAATGATTTCTTCGATCATCGTGGCGAAAGACTTTTTCTTTTTTGTTTTCCTTATTCGACAAACGAAAAGTCTCTCTTTGAACTTTTACTACCCACGTATGATTTCTATTTAAAAATGGCGACGACGATGACGACGATGATGATGATAATTGTATTCGGTCGGGTGAAATTCAAACAATAACAGTTGGCAAGTTAGCACCGTACCTTAATTTAATACACTCCTTTGAAATAAAAATGTTATATAACGCATTACCCCCCCACTAACTACCCACATCTGCACCCCATTTAAAAATTCGATTGTTGTTGTTAATTAGGCAAATTTGTCGTTTGTTTTTCGTGTACCGAAAACAAAAATTTTTTGATACGTCCATGTTGTAATCTTGCTCTCAATCGGAATTATATATTTTTTTTCTTCTTTTTTCTTTCTCTCACACCGACTTCTCTATCCTCGTACCATCGAGTTGTTGTTGTTGTTGCTATGGGACAACTGGTCAAAAAGTTAAAATGGCGTTCGTTTTTTTTTTTTTTTTTTTTAAAACTCTGAATACAAACTAATTGAGTCTTGAGAGTTCGTCTTGGGACAATCGTGTGTAAAGATTTATTTTTCTCTTTCTTCTCTCTTTTTCTTTTTTTTTTTCCATCGAGTTCCTCCGTACCCATCTTGAGAAAAAAAAAAAAAAAAAAAAACAGTCACGCAAGCCTCCCAGTGCGATTAATCAAATTTATTGAAGACAACAAGACATTTATTATTTCGACTTAACCTCACTAACATATTATTAAACGTTTTCTCACAAACTAATTTCGTCAAAATTTTCTTTTAAAAAGCCTTTCTCATCTCGGAGAAATATGACAAAAAAAAATAATAATAATAACAATACGCAAATATAGATAATAATGATGACCAAATGATGTTATTACGACGACGACGACGACTCATCTGGCTTTGGTATTTAACGTACCAAGGTATGTCCTCTCTCGACTGACAATGAACTTGAGTAGTAACGATGACAAAACTTATTGAGAAAAAAATTTTTTCTTTTTTTTTATTGTTACTAGGAGGTACCCGTTTTATGACCTTCGATAAAAAAAAATTTTTTTTCATAATCAAAATAATGGAAATTTATCAGCTGGTCGTTTACATGCTCTTAATAAAATCCACCATTTTCTCCCTTTCTAGAAAAAAAAAATTGAGTTTATAAAAATAGATTGCGAGAAGAACAACAACAAAAAAAATGGAGAGAGAGAGAAAGAGGGACTCAAAGTTTGTTTTCTATGATTCCATTGAATTTTTATGATTCACGTGAAATCAAATGCACAAATCCGAAAGATATGGTTTTAAAAAAAATTAATAATAATAATTATTATAATAAAAAAAGAATGAATGCTATAAAAAAAAAAAAAAAATTTTTTTACATAAAAACCATTGACTCCACCGTTAGTTAGTGGCAATGAACCTGTGCTAAACGAAAAAATATTCTCACCACCTCCTTAAATTACACGAACGGAAAGATGATCATGAGGAGGTAACCTAGAAAATAAGCAGTGGTAAGCAATAATGTGTGGCACATGGCAGTAAACAAAAGTTCGCGGTTTACTTATACCACTTCCGTTATAATTACAATAATTATTATTATTATTTTCACTTTTATTCAATACAACAAGTCTTGGACTTACGGTATTCGAAAAATTTTTCAAAATTATTACTCCGCGCCAACTAAACAAAACTTCTTCGCTTTAGGAAACTAACCTAACAGAGCTCGCGATGCATCTCATGTTACGTAAAACGTTTTTCACTTCGTGACACGAAAATTATCTTATGGAGAGAGAGAAAAAGAGGTTACAAATCAAAAAACGTATGTAATTTTCTCTCTCTCTCTCTTTTTTTTGTATACCCATCGTTGTTTAAACTCCTTTCTAACCTTTATCACCCTCCGGGGGTATTACCATCATTATCGTTTCTTTCCCCCAATTTTCCCCCAAACGATTACGAATAGTTTTTAGTAGACATTTTGACTAACTTATTTTGGCCAAAATTTCGTTTGTTATGCTCACTCAACGGTAACAAACCATCGTAAATGCAACAACAACAACAACAACAGGTAGCCTGGCACGATGGGTATGCGATAGGTAATACACGTACGCGAACACGTGTGTTTGTAAATTTTTCAAATTCCAAATAAATCTAAATATTTATTAACCGCAAAATTTCACATGTACTACTATTATTATTATTAATATTATTATTATTATTATTATTATTATTATGTTTCAAATAAGGAAATTAATTATAATATTTTGACCTTTGAAATTTACAAAAATAAATTCGTTTAGGCTTTAACCCCGTTCGTTTGTGCATCACCTCGACAAATCCTTTTCGGAACCCTTCCCCCCCCCCGACTCCCCACTCTTTTGATGATGATGATGATGATAATTGATTTTCATTTCCTTTCTTTTTTTTTTTTTTTTTATGGTGGAGACTCTTTTTGCGTGTTTTACATCGTGCGAATGATTTCTATTTTGATTTTAAGTATATATATGTGACATTTATTGTTTTCTTCTTTTTTTTTTGTCGACGTAAAGAATCAGGCCTTATTACCCGGTCCACTTGTTGTTGTTGTTGTTATTAAAATAAAAACCGTTACTCAAATTTTGAACAATAATTGTTTAAAAAAACGTTGTTGTTGAATTCATTTTAAATTATACAAAAATGTATTTTTTTAAATGCAATTTCATAATCTTTAAATTTCTTCTTTTTTTAAATATTTTACATAAAGAATAAATTAGAATAAATTTTTCATTCTTTTCCTACAAAAAAAAAGTTTAACGTACCCACATCATCACCACCACCGCCATCATAATGATAATAATTGTCCATCTCATTTAATTGATTAAACATTTTTGTATTTGTCATTTTACAAATAAATAATATCAAAATTTTGTTTTAACTAGTTTTAACTTGTTTTTTTTTTTGTTAATAAATCATCATGATTTATCATGTTTGCATGTATGTAACAATAAACATAAATAAAATAAAATATATTTATGTTTATGTATATGTGCTACAATGGCTGATTGGGAATGTGTTGGGTAAAATCCTTGGATTCTCATTGATTTGAGAAAAAAAATTAAATTTGAAATTATTAAAAATCATTGTAATTTAAATAATAATAAGAGAGAAAAATAAGAACATAAATTTTATTTTGGAAAATAATAACCAGTAAAGGAACTTGTTTTCTTTTCATACAATATTTTAAATAGTGGTAAGTGGTTAGTGGTTGGTAAGTTATAAATGTTTAACATGGAAAAAGAAATAAAATTGATTAATAATTTTTTAAAAATTTAACCCAACAACAACAATTGTGAATAATAATTCCATGTAAAATTTTTTAAATAATAATAATAATAATAATAAAAGTTGCACTTGACATTGAAGGCATGTATTAATATGAGTTAATAATTCAAGTGACCGCATTAATAACATTTACCCTACTTAAAAATTGTCAAATGCTGACAAATATTAAAAAGGAAACAACAAAAAACAATTGCGTTATGTAAAAATAAAACAATGTATCGATATAAGTAAATATTTTCAATAAAATTATTATAGTTTATAATATGTGTAAAAACACACCGCCATTTCAAAAAAAAAAAAATGGAATTAAAAATGGCTGTTAATTGGAACGGGTTTCCAAGTAGAGGGTTGAAATTAAAATTTTGAACGTACCTTAATACCCGATAAAGAACCTATACGTATCCTAATTATCCTAAATAAAAAATTAACTTAATTTAAATCATTTAAACAAAAAAAGAAACTGTTTAATACGTTTATTTTATAACAAAAAAACACACACACACACACACCTAATCATAAATGCACTTCCCGCTAACTAAATATTCGTTTTAACGTTCGTTCGACACACTACTTGTTGAGCATCAAGTTTAAAATTTTTAGTTCATTTTTTTTCCGCTTGCATTAAACAGCGCTTTTTTATTCTTTTTTATTAATTGTTTACCGGTTTTTTTTTTTTTTTTTTTTTTTATGAAAAATAAATTTCAATATTAAATTTATTAATTAAAATTTTGTATCGGTATTTTAATGTTATGTAGAAATAAAAACCAGTTTTAAATAATTTAAAATTATTAATTTTTTTTTTTTTAAATCATAATTTAATAGCGCTCTTATTAGTATGACACAATTAATAAGTATTTTATGAAAAAAAAAAAAAAAAAAAAAAAAAAAAAAAGACACATATTTAATAATTTTTTATTAATATTTATTTACAAAATATTTTATAGACAATTTTTTTTTTATTAAGAAGTATAAAAATATTAATAAATTTAATGTTGTTCTTTATTTTTTTTTGTGTAAATTTTCTACCAAAGCTTCCTTTAAAGTCGTTTTAAGTGGAAGATTAATTTTTTCCATTTCATTTTGTTTATTAATATTGTCTTCTTTTTGAACTTTTTCGACAAATAATTTTTTAGCATCTTCTAATTCTTTTAAAACACTTTGAAATCTATCCTGTTAAAAAAAAATTAACATGAGTTTTCCTTCAGTTTTCCTTATCGATCAAAAGTGTTATGCATGTAATTAAACATATTATTATTATTATTATTGTAGTTAAAAAAAAAAAAAAAATTACCTCGAGTCCTTCATAATTAATAACTCCAAAAGCACTAACTGAAACATTTTTTTTTGTACACCTTCCCAATTTGTACCTGTTCAATGCGAATACACAAGGTACATTTTGACTTTTTGCCAAAGCTTTCAATTCATTTATCGTATCAAAAATGCTTCCTTTAAAAAGGTAAGGAAAAAAAATAAATTTAATAAATTAATAAAATATTGTAAAAGATAAAAAATTGTCTTAAATTTACCTTCCATTTGTAACTTTTCCAAATTAGGTGGAATTATAAGCATTTTGATTTTATTTAATGTAAAATATTTTTTAACTTCTCTCAATCCAGATATGTGTCGTTTTTTAGCTTTCGCTTTTATCGGATCATGTATGAATGCTCTATCCTGTAATCTTATTAAATCTTTTATGAGTTCTGCTACAGCTAAATCGAGAGAAGGAGTTATTAGGTTTTCACAGTACCTGAAAAACCATAATTTTTCACAAATACTTTTATCGACAAATAAAAGCTCAAACAATTTAATAAATTAAACATGAAGTTAAGTTTTTTTATCAAAAAATAAGATTTTCTCACTTGTCAAAAATGATTTTCATATCATAAAAAGAAAAAAAAACTATTAATTATTTAAAAACTAACTAACTCTCTTAATTTTGATGAAAATTTTATCGTTTTCCCATCAAATTTTTTTTCTAATGAATTATTATTGATATTTACATTTAAATTTTTTTCATGGAAAATTTTCTCTTCTTTTTTTTTATTTTCTTTGGAATTTTCTTTACATTTCCCATTATTAATTTTTTCATAAGATTTATTTTGTTTTAAATTTTTAATCTTTTTTTTTTTTCCGACTTCTTTTTTTTTTTTAATTTTCTTTTGTAATTTAATTTCGTTTAATTTTTTCAAATAATTTTCCAACTCTGATTTAAAATCAATATCATTTAAATTTAAATTATTTTCTTTTTGTTTTTGTTTTATAATTCTTTCCATGATTATTTTCAATTTTAAATTTGTTAATTTTTTTTTTTTATTCTCTCTATATTTTCCTCTTTTTCTTATCGGATTTGACGAGTCTAAAATGTTTCCATAAAGTGTTTCTCCCTTTGGTTTTCTTATATTTTTACTATGTGTTTCTTTTTTACTATTTTTTTGGCTGTTATTTACCTAAACATAATAAAATAAAGTAAATCATGTAAAGTACTGCAACTTTTATTAATGGTAAATACATTTATGGATATAATACAAACATTAATGACTTCGATTAAATTAACAGATATTGGAGCACTTCTTTTTTTTTTATAAGGATTATTGGCAGGTTTTACAATAACTTTTTTGGAAGATGATGCCTTTTTTTTATTTTTCTTCTTGCTCATAACTTCATTATTCTTTTCATTATTATCTAAAACGAATAAATATATATTAATGTTAATTAATGAAATATATACTCGTATTAAACAAGTGATTTATTACTTTAATTTACCTTCTTTAATTTGTAATAAGTTAATATTATTAGTTTGTTTTATATTTTCATTTTCGCCATTATTTTTTATGTTTGTATTTACAACAGATATCCATGATTTTCTACAATTTATTTCACTACTATTACCAATTTGTTGTTGCCTGCGATTAACTGTAGTTTTAGAATCACAATTCAATGCTGGAAAATCATTTAAATCGATGATTTTATTTTCAGATTTATTATCAGAATTTTCTTTTATCAATAAATAATTAATTTTATCTTTATCGTGATTGATATAAGACGTTTCGGTCTTAGAATTTCCTTTTTTCGAAATTTGAGATTCATTCTTTTGGAAACTTTTCATTTCAAAATATCCAATATTCGGTAAAAATTATCTTGAACGTGTTAAATACTTATTTATTAAGTACAAATTACATTTTAATGATTAATAATAAATAAAATTATAAAACAGTATTAGTTTCATATCATTTCATGTCACGTATAAATTAAAAAGTAAAATTAATTTGACGTATTCGACCATTTTAATGTTTACAATTTTAATGAATTATCTGATAACAATTTTGCGACAATTTTCCCTTATAGAATTTTAAAAATTTAGAAAATTTTAATTTTTTTAGGCGTAGTTATCGTTATTATTATAAAAACTAATTAACGTAAAGTTTTATTATATAACACAAAATAACAATTAAGAAAAATTAAATTAATTTCCTGCATAAGTGACGATTACACGCATTTATTACAAAACGCAAATCATATCGTGTGCGGCCATCTTGTCAAACACGGAAATCATATTAAATTTAATTTCCCATTTATAAAATAAATAAACGCATTTTAATAATTTCATTATTTAATTCTATTAAAAATCTCTTTTTCGTACAAAAATATTAAAAATAAAAAAAATTTTTAAACTAATTTTTTCAATATTTACAAGAAACAAAGAAAAAAATAAACATTTCATGAGTTCTTTTCTATAAATCATTACGTCAAACGTATTTTGTTTTTTTTTTTTATAATTCAATTTTATAATAAATTCTAATCCTTTTTTTTTAAAACTAAAAATACCAATAAACGATTCTATTCGAAAAAAGTTCGAGATAAACAAAAATCTGTACAATTATCATAGTCGAGAATGACGGATTCTAAAGTTTTTAATTCTTTCATATATTTCTTATGAACTTGTGTCGTTTTCTTCTTGTATTTAACCATTTTGATCATTTTATCGAGTGTGTAATGAAGCCAATAAATATTATTTTTCGGTTTGAAAAGCGACCAATCATCACTAGAAACAAACAAAAATAAATAAATAAATAAAAATGCCAAAGATGTAACGGTCGATTCATTCTTACATAAAAATGAATTAATGGCGAAAACTGACTTTAATTCTCTTTGCATCATTCTATAAATTTCAAATTGATAATCTCCGTGCGATTGAAACAGTGTCGGATCCAGGGAAAGATCGTTGAAAACGCAACAATCCTCGTGAACGACTCTCGACAGTGTAAAATCTATTATTGAAACCTTAACGCCTTTTGTAGGTATTTCGTATTTGACTCCGTTTAACACGTGGGTTGTCGATTTTTCGCACGTTTTCGATATCAATATATTACCCCAATGCAAATCCCTATGTTCGAATTCGAATGCATTTTCGGCTGCGGCTAAACTGAACGCCGTCTATGAAAAACATATTTACTTCATTTAAATTAATTTTTAAAAAAATTATTGACCGACCTAACCTTCGTGACCTTTACATCGACGAAGCACGATCCGGATTCGTTGAAGAGTATGGATCTAGTCATGTATAAAACGACATGAGTTAGATCCACTACCCTTGAACGCAACCAGAAAACTTTTTCTTATTCCCATGAATCCACTCTGAAATCTATTATTAGAATTCAATAATAATGTGAGAGAGTGTTCTTACTTGCACAAAAATTGAAAAAGATTGTTCGGCTGAATTAAACGTAAACGCTTCTAAACTCCTGCCACCGTTTTCCAATTCTAAAACAATAAACAATTGATCCTCTGTAAACATTTCTGGAGAATCGTTTTCGGATCCTTCTCCTTGCGCGTCGAAATCGTTCCAAAGATTAATTAAAAATTCTGGATATTTGCCAATGACGAGCCAACATTTTAACATTTTGGAAAATCCAAAACTTTGATTGTCTTGACCCCGCCTCAAATTGCTCAATTTCCTTTTAAAATTAAATAATTTTTTTTTTTTTAAAATAATTATCAAAAAAAAAAAATTCTTTTCATCCCTCAAAAATTATTTTCCAACTCACGATGCGATCGTCACTTCCGATAAAATCTCTTCGAATTTTTTTTGCGGTTCTCCATTAACTTTCTGCTCACCTTCGATGGGTATGATTTTGATGACCGTGTCATCGTTGTACATGAAAACTTCACCGAAAACACCTTCTCCGATTTTCTTACAATTTTTAAGAGTACTAAAAAAAAATTAATTAAATTTAATTATTATTAATTCATTAAAAAAAATATATAAATTTCCGATAGGTAATAGGTCGGGGATGTTTTCTTGCAATGTACCTTTCATTGAAATATTTATCAAACGGAAGTACTTCTTTTTGATTGCATTCTCGAAGAATAATTTCTTTTGCCAAATTCAAATCCCCTTCTTGAACCAATGTTTTTTCGAAAGAGTCTCCTAATGATAATAATAATAATAATAATATTAATAAATTTAACACCAATAAGACAAATCAAATCGATGTGAAATTGATTTTTAACCTTGTAAAACCGTAACGTTTGTCTGACATTCGTAAGCTTTTTTAAAATCGCTTGAAGTTTCGGAAAAACCATCACTCGTAAGAAATTTTATCGTGTGATTTATGGTCGCTCTTCTTTTGACATAAGTGTTCGATAGGGAACAAATAGTATTCGAAGCATCCTTACATTGAAAACCTGCAATCAAAAATTTTAAAAATTAACATTCAGTCATTTTTTATTTACTCAAAAAGATTAAAGAATGAAACAAACTTTTTTGTGCTTTACCTCTTGCAGTTTTAGATAAACTTTTACAAATTTTTGATTTTCTTTTTGTCAAATTATTAACAATTTCATCGGTTGGAAGTGTAAAATTTTGATGCGAGTCATTCGGTACAATTAAATTAGATTTTGAAACCAGAGTTTTGTCAAAAAAACTACTATCGCCGCCGCCTTCTGATGATGACTCCGGTTTTTTTAAAACATTTCCCTCGTCTTCATTGTTGATAAAAATTCGAGTTGATTCAAACGCTGGACTAGACCATTGTAAATGAGTCGAATCTAAGAAATTTTTATTCCTTTTATCCCCTTTATCCAATTGTGGCGACAGGAAAATCTCTTTATCGACCGAATAATAGCTATCGAGAAGTGTTTGGTCGCCATTGATAAAAATTTCACTTGTTTTGTTGTTTTGTACCGTCAAACTATTCGGATCCGCGTTCTCATCATTTTTATTCATTTGCCATTTATTTTTCTTGTTGAAATTATTTCTTCTTGTGGTAACATTTTTAAATGAACAATTGCTCGTGAATTGACTACCTGCGAAAACATAAAAAAAAAATTTTTTTACGGTAAAACTTTATTTTATAATATGGAGGAAAATGATAATTTTCAAATTGCATGTAAATTCCCAAAAGAAAAAAAATTAACTTGATTAACAACTCACTTGCAAAAGGAGAATAACAAGGTGATGTTACTGTAATGGTGACAGGTGCATTGTTGGTGTTTCTTTCAGTGCCTAAATAATTTTCATTTACATTCTTTTCAGGCTCGTTAAAATCAGAATTTGAAATATTTATATCGGAAATCATGGTTGCTAATGATAAAACTTGAGAAAAATCTTCAAGGCCTTGTCCACTATCTGAAAATTATTTTTAAATAAGTTTTTAAGTATAAAATATTTGACATATATATATTTATTTTTTTTTTTTCGTTTCTTTACCTGAAGAAAGTGAACTTTTTTCATCGTCATTTTGGCAAATAAGTGTTGATGTCTCTGGGAAAAAAAAAAAAAAAAAAAAAATTTTTTTTACATTAAAATATCAATAATTAAAAACTTGGAGTACTTATTACAACACAGAATAATTATTGAAATTTTTGTTTCGAATATTAAACGTTAGTAGAATTACAATGAAAATAAATTAAAATTAAGCACACCTTCAAAATCAGAATAATCAGTGCATATAGATTGAAATTTTCCTTCATTTACCACAAACGTTTTATCATTTATAATACCATCACATTTAAACATTGGAATTTCCAAATTATTTAACATGCAAATATTATTATCAAATTTATATTTTGTATCATAATTATCAAAATTATTCAAACCATTACAAGATAATTGCCAAATATTTTTTCCAATTAAACTACAATCTCTAGTAGCATCAGCCAAAGAATTTTTCACATAAAAGGATTCAATCATGTTTTTCTTATCGACAATATTTTGCTTATTATTATTATTATTATTATTAAAACTTTCAAAATGACTAGAATTGTTATTATTTATTTTTTCCTTATTACTATTATTATTTAATTTATAATTAGGTTTCTTATTGAAATAACTTTTATCAGTCTTATTTGAATTTGAATATTTTTTTCTTAATGTTACAAATGAAAAACTTTTATTAACAGGATTTTCATTATTTCTCATACGATTTTTAGACAGTTTATTAGTTTCTTGGTAAAATTCAATAATATTATTTCCAGATATTCTAACATTATTATTATTTTCATTAATTTTTGAATATTTTTTCCGAATTTTATTCTCAAGACTATTCCACTTTCTTCTTGAAGTTCCTATTTATTAAAAACAAAAATTTCACCATTCAACTAAATGTTAAAAATATTTTACAGTTTTTGAACACCTTTTATGAAAACTGCATAATTTTTATAAATTGATTGCAATCGCTGTGTGAAATATTTAAAATAAACTTACTATTATTCGTTTTTGTGAAATTCAATTCGTCGGAGTCATAAAATATATCGACATTACTTTTACTAGATTTACTTTGCTTTTTACATTTTTTCTCTATGTTTGCCTCCCAAAAGCTCAGGGGTTTGAATTTAACATCCTGTTTTCTGAAATTTTATTTCACAATACTTTAAAGTACATAAAAAAATATTTTTAATCGGGATTATGCAAAAAATTAAAAAAATTTTTATTTACACCAATACTTACAAAGGAGATTGGAGCAATTTATCAAAAGGATCTGAATTATCCTTATTCGATTCTAAAAAACTTATATTCGAAGCTTTTCTTCGTGAATAAGTTTTTTTTGGAATTGATGCCATTTTATCGACAAAAAAAGAAAAATTATGGTAACTGCTTGATAATAATAATAATTGTTTAAATCACCAAAAATGGCTATTGTAATTTATTCCGTTACGTCATTGTAAACCAATAGAACACTACAACTTGTTGATCTTCTGTTATATAAAATAGAAAAAAAAATATTGTAATTTAATAAAAATAATAATAATAATAATGAAATTTAAACATTTTATCAATTAATATTAATTTTCAATAATTTAATAAAAAAATTACTTAGGGTGTGATTCAACAGCTACCGAGACGCTACCATAAACTCATTAAAAAAAAAATTTTAAATCTAATCAAAGCAATATTATGTGGATTTATTTTAAAAATTAGAAAACTTCATTTAAAAAAAAAAAAAAAACAAAATTACATTAACTTTGTATAAAAAAAAAAATAAAATAAAACTTAATAATAATTCTAACGTGCATTCATTTTTTTCATTCAATGAAACAAGCCAAGCGTACCGGCTTCTAACGGAAAAAACGCCAAAATTGAGAGAGATAGAGAGACAGAGAGAGAGAGACAAAAAAAGAATCATCAAAATTTAATTGTGTTTTATTCAATAACGTTCAAATTAATATTTAAACACATTTTAAAATATAAAAAAAAATATTAATGAATTTTAATACAACTAAAATTAAATCATACCTTTTAAAATTTAATTATTTCAGTGACTAATTAAACACAAACGCTTGTAAAAGGACACACAAACTCTAGTTTAATAATCATTGCCAACCTTACAAAAATTAATTTGAACAAATCGAAATTACACCCGGGCATTTTCTCGTTATTTCTATAGTTCTTAAAAATTTTAAAGTTACTTTAAAAGAAACATCATTTAATCAAATGAACATCTTTTTTTTTTATTAATAATTATTAGTAATCGTAATAAATATTAAGTAAAGAATAATTTTCTAATGAAATAGGTAACACTTTAAATTTTTATTAAAAATTATTTATTCATACAATTACATTTAAACTCATGGTAACGGCAGCCATTACATTTAACAAATTTCAAAAAGTTGAAAAATGTTTAATAACGTAAAACTTTTATATTTTATTTTAAGGTAGATCGTAATAGAGAAGTCGTTGATGTCATTTATTAAATGCAAACGTTGTGAAATAAAAATTTAACCCTTTAAAAGTAACGATAATAATTATTTAGTTGGTGTTACTTAATTTCTCCTTTAAATAATTTATGTAAGATGGATGCGTCTTCAAATGATTTGGCAGTTAGCGAAATTGATTATTCTGAATTAAATTTACGTTCCATACAAATCACAGTTCAAGAATATATAAAAACATTATTCGAAAGAATAGGAATGGAAACGGAATTTGTACAAATTGCTTTATATATTTGGTAAAAAATATTTATAAGTAATAAATTTGAACGTTTATTTTTAAACATTTACCTAATACAACGTAAACTTAATTTCAAGCAATATTATATTAAACGACATATTGGAAAGTGAAGATATTTTAAATCTATCAGTAATTCAAAATTATTTTAGAAAAATTGAAATTGCTTCGGATTTATGCGTCCAACTTTGCAACGCTTTTGGTCAAAATGTCGATTTTGAATTTAGAAACTTGGGTTTGAATTTTTTTTTTTTTTTTTCAAATTGAATTTTAATTTCATTTGGAATGATATTTTCGTTGTTGTTTGACATAATAAAATTTTATTCTTTTCTCAGTTTTAAATTTACTAAATGGCGATAAATTAAAGGAAATTTCTAAAAACATACTGAAATATCAAAAATTAAGAAGACAAAAAGAAAAAATATATGCAGAAGAAGTTCAAAAGCTTTACTTGCCAAAAGGTAAAAAGCATATTAATATATTTTTTTAAACCCCTTGTAAAAAATAAAATTTTTATAATTAAATTTAGAGACAAATAATATGGAATATGATTTTAAAAAAGAAAAAAAATTATTACTGATGGAATATCACAACAAGAAGTCAGAGGATTTGTCACCTGATGTAATAAAGTAAGATAAAATCTAAACATTTTGTTTTTTTTTTTTTTTACATTTAGTAATTTTTGTTTTTTTTTAAAGTGACACACAAATAGAAACTTTACTGCAAGAAGCAACTGATAATTTTGATAATAAAACTGAAATTAGAGATGTTTTTATTGAAACGGAGCCATTAAACTTACAAAGTTATTTAAAATCAATTAACGAAACGGAAAATCCTACTTTTCATAAAACAATAGAAAACTTAACAGATAATCTGCAACGAGAAATATTTGATTTATCAGATAGTTTAAATAGTAAATTAGTGATTGCAGATATAAGTGAACCTAAAAGTGCAAGTCTATCAAATCCCAATTCACCAAAAAATGATATCACAAGGAATAATATAATCGAAAACCAAATACAAAATGGAAATTTTTGGGAGGCCCGACAACTACTTAATAATTTTGACACTTTGAGTAAGATGTATTTCTCTTATCGAGTTTTTATAAAAAACATTTCAAAATTTACTTATTGCCATTATTCTCTTAATTAAACAAACTTATTTATTTTTTTGCAGATACAAGTCCTAATTATTTAGAGGTAAATAAATTAAAATCTTTCTTAAATATTTTTTTTTTTTTTATAAATTGAAAGCTTTATTTTTTTATTTATATGTATTAATGGTGTTTTAGGAAGAAAATTTTTTTAATAATTTACCAACACCAAAAGATTATAGAATTGTAAGAAAAAGAAAAAAATACACTTGCGTTGATGAGAAAACCACAATTCCCAATTATGCATTTAGAGCTTTACAATTAAACAGAAATATTATAAATGAAAGAATACAAGTAATCACACAAAACTATTTTCACAAAATTCAAATTCTATATTCTATGAAAATATTTCTAATAAAAAAGTTTTAGGTTTTTGAAGGTCCACCGAATATTTTACAATCAATGTCCGTTACACATTTAATGAACAATTCAAGTTACAGATATTCGTTTAATCATTCTAAAAAAAGCTCGAGTAAGAAATAATGAACTTTAATTAATTTTTTAAAAAAAAAAAAAAAACAATGTAGTAAATATTACCTAATCTTTTTTAAATTTAAAATTTCATTTCAGAATTAGATATCTTATTTAAAAGGAATCTCTTAACAGAAAAAGTAAGACGATATTAAATTTTATTGATTTGCATTAATCATAATCAGAAACTAAAATATACATTTTTTTTTTTTTTAGAAACCACATGAAAGTTTTAATTACACTGGAATAGGGTAAAAGTTATTTAATATTATTTTTTTAAATTTAGGAATATATTTTTGTTTATAATAAATAAGTTAATAAATAAATAATGATTGTAGACGAGAAAGAAACGAGATGCATGAAACAAATGTTTTGCAACATGATTCAATAGGTAAATATTTTGCATATTTTTTTTTTTTAAAATTAAAAAAACAGAATTTAAAATTGTTTAGCCTTTACAGAACATAAAATAAGCTTTGGAAGACGGCAATCATTTCCGACAAGAGGACATTTATCAGATATAAACATAGACAAAAGTAAAATAAATGAGGAAATTGATCAAAATGGTGATTTCAATAAGCATATTCATATAATTATCAAATTATTTTACTCATTTACAAAGCTTAAGTAATTTAAATAAATATTTAGATTTAGTTGGACAGAAAAATGTAACTAATAATAACAATATAAGCTTATCAATTCTGAAAATTAGTCAGCCCAATATTAAACTGTTTGATAATGAAGTAATTAATGTAATGTCTCCTAAAAAAATGTTTGAAGGTGATTTTCAAATTAATAAAGATATGAATTCAAAAAGAAATGATTCTCCAATGTTTTACACATCTGAGAAAAATCCACCAAGGTGATAAATTAAACTTTAAAAATACTTTTAAAAAAAAAGACATGATTGAAATTATTGTTTTTTTAAATTTTTAGTAAAGAACTGACTTCATTTCAACATGTAATGTCAAGATTAGAAAAAATGTGGCTTACAATTCCTGAAAATGAGTCTAAAGAAAGAAGTATTAAACAATTATTTTCATCTGATGATGAGTTAAATGTAACAAACTATCTTACTCTTCTGAGAACATTGGACAAACTTTCGATAAAAAAAAAAGTAAATTTAAAATTTGTTACAAATGATATTCTCGTCGCGCCTTTCACAAATCCGAGTAATTCAAAAAAGGAAGATTTCTAAAAACGAATTATTTTCAAATTTAAAATTACATTTTGTTTTTTTTTTTTATATTGACACACACCCACAAAATTTACAATTAGGCATTTTAATCATTGTATTGTATTTATTTTTAAAACCATATTAATAAATTTTAATGATTGTTTCTTAAATTGTTCCCCTGTAATTTCTACATTATTTATAACTATTAGTAAACTATAAGTGTAAATGGAAACTTACTGTGTATGCAAAATATTTTTTAAAATAAATTTTACGAACTGTAAGTCATTTAAATTTATTTTTCACTAAAAATAAAAATATAGAATTACTTACTTTCTAAAATTTATGACAACTTAAACAATGGCAAACTCAAATAAATATGTCATAGAGTAATTTTTTTTTTCTAATGTTGGCAGTTCGGTTCAAATTGTCGACATTAGTAAAGTAGCCAACTCGATTCATTAATTTCCTGTCTTACTAGTAGGGAAAACAGCACGTGTCTGATGAAGTGAATTTAATAAAATAAAAATGGCTTTATCTGTCGCGCGACCGCTTGTAACAGTTTATAATGATAAAAATGAATCAACCGGAACGACGATTGTGCTTCCATCGGTGTTTAAAGCTCCCATACGTCCGGATGTTGTAAATTTTGTTCATGATCAGATGGCCAAGAATAAACGCCAACCATATTGCGTGAGCGAAAAGGCAGGCCATCAAACTAGTGCAGAATCATGGGGAACAGGAAGAGCTGTAGCTCGTATTCCCCGTGTCAGAGGAGGAGGTACTCATCGCTCCGGTCAAGGAGCGTTCGGAAATATGTGTCGAGGTGGTCGTATGGCATCTCCAACAAAACCATGGCGCCGTTGGCACAGAAAGATTAATCTTAATCAACGTAGGTATGCAATGGTATCTGCATTAGCTGCATCTGGAGTTCCAGCTTTGGTAATGAGCAAGGGACATATGATTAATGAGATTCCTGAATTACCCTTGGTTATCTCTGATAAGATCCAGGAGTATACCAAGACCAAACAAGCCGTAGTTTTTCTTCGGCGTATCAAAGCATGGAAAGATATTGAAAAAGTTTACAAATCTAGAAGATTTAGAGCCGGAAAAGGTAAAAGAAAAAAGAAAAAAATTATTGTTTAAGAGTTTCTATAAAATAGTAATTTCATTATAATTGAATTCCAATTTGTAATTGCAAATTTATTTCAGGTAAAATGCGTAACAGAAGACGTATTCAAAGACGTGGTCCCCTAATTGTATATTCCAAAAATCAAGGAATCAGAAGAGCTTTTAGAAACATTCCTGGAGTTGACCTTATTAATGTTTCTAAATTGGATTTACTTAAAGTTGCTCCTGGAGGCCATGTCGGAAGATTTGTCATTTGGACAGAGTCAGCTTTTAAAACTTTGAATGCTCTTTACGGTTCATGGAATAAAGCATCAAAAATGAAAAAGGGCTATAATTTGCCTCAGCCTAAAATGTCAAACACAGATTTAACTAGATTAATGAAGGCCGAAGAAATTTTGAATGTTTTGAGAAAACCCAAGAAAGGAGTTAAACGAGCTGTTAAGAAACTCAATCCTCTTACTAACACTAGAGCCATGCTTAAATTGAACCCATTTGCTGCTGTCCTTAAGAGAGAAGGTATTTTGATGGCTCAAAAACGAATGAGAGAAAGAAGAGCTATGTTTAAAGAAAAACGTGAAAAACGTAGAGCAGCATTATTGGAGAAAAAACGTGGTCTTGCTGAAAAAATGGGCAAGACCAAAGCTGGTGACAAAGATCCCAAGAAAGAACCTGCTAAAGATGCTAAGGTTGCTAAAGAAAAAGGTGTGAAGAAATTATCTGTTGCTGAAAAGGCAAGACAAAACCGTGGAGCTAATATAAGAAAAGCTAAATTATTAAGAAAACAGAGAATCGCTGACAAAGGAAAGATCATACCTAAATATTTGAAGGTTATTCAAGCCAGGAAAGCTGCAATTAAGGCTTCAGCCCTTAATAAGAAGAGAGTTAAAGCTGCTAAGATGAAGAGGAGATGGGAAAAATTGGAAAAGATAAAGAAAATTAAATTGGACAGAGAATTGAAAAAATCTCAAAAGCCCAAGAAAGTTGACAAGGATAAGAAAGGCAAAGAGGAAAAAGTTGATGTTAAAAAGGAACGAATTGAGAAAAGAACAGTTAGAAGGTTGCTGAAATCTAAGAAATCTAAAAAGGTTATTCCCAAGAAGAACACTCCCAAGGCCATAGCACTTAGAACTAAAATTGCCAAGGCCAAAACATTAGCTAGAAAAGTTAGGGTAGCTAGGAGTCTTAAGTTAATTAAAATAAAACAAAAGAACAAGGAATTGGGTATTAAGCAAAAAGCTGAAGCTAAAGCTAGAGCTGCTAAACTTAAAGCTGAGGCTAAAGAAGCGGCTGCAAAGAAAAAGGCTGAAGCTTTAGAAAAAGCTGCCAAAAGAAAGGCTAAAGAAGAATCTAAATCGGCTGGAAAGAAAAAGCTTGATGACAAATCTAAGAAAGATCTTAAATCGAAAACTGCAAAAGCAAAGCCACAAGCCGCCAAACCCGGAGACAAAAAGAAAGAAACCCCTAAGAAAGTCAGCCAAGGAAAACCAACAGAGAAAAAGGTTAAAAAATAAGTAAAACTTGACATAATAATTCTTTTATTACAGTGAAAGATTCAATATATTGAAATTTGGAAAAATAACTTATTGAAGATTTTGTTTCTACTGTTTTTTATTGATTTTCCTTTCATTCATTATTAATTTTAGTTATTTAACTACCAAAACTAATTTAAGTGAAATTTACTAACCGAGGTGTTGGTTTTTTTTTTCCGATTCTTTATTTCATTAAGTAAGTAGTAATAACTGAATTTTATTATGTTAGCTGCTGTTCGAAACAATATGTATTTTTTTTTATAATTTTAAAGACTCAAAAAATTTTGAAGAAATTACTTAAATTTTAGGTTAAACGTTTCAAATAAATGTTAAGTAAAAAATATTGCTGGCAAAAAATTTTTTACAAAAAAAAAATTAGTTGTATCTTTATTTTTTAACTTGTTTCTTCTTCGAATTAAAAATTATTTTAAAATTGTTATCTATAAGAAAAATATTGAATGTAATTTCATTTTTTAATATAAAATTTATTATTTTTATGCTTTTTAAATATATAAAATTGCTTTAACACATTTTTAATTATAATCAATGAAAATTCTTAACAAAAAATTATTTGTATTGATTCCTCTGAAAGAAATTGTTAATTTTTTTTCCTTTTAATACATTAAATTGAGTCACTTTTTCATGTTATTATCAATTACAATTATTATTATAATTTATTTTAGGTTTCCATAAGTTTTTTTTTAATATTAGGGTAGCTAAAAATTGGTCATCAATAATTATAAGGCTTTAAAATGTTGATAAATCAATTTAAAGGTATGAATAAATAAATTAAATTTTCTTTATTATTTTGGTAAAAGAGTTTTTTTATAATGGATTTAATATAATTTAAAAACTACTTATTAGTAAGCAAATGAAAAATGATAATATCTTATTAGTTTTTTAATTGATGTGATTCGGTTAGGGTTTATAACTGAAACGTATAGGAGGGATTGTTGGACGCCATTTATCCGCCATCATGGTGTTAATAATATGGAGGATTGGCAAACATAATATATCATTTTTTTCTAGTTATCCCTTATTTTGAGATAATGTTTAATAAAATAGTCAATTGAAATTTTCTACGTTTTTCGTAAATTTTTATTTGCCGTGTAATGTTTCCTTTTATAATTTTCAAGTAATTGTTATAGGATATCATATTTGAATTAATTGCAGTTACCGGAATAATAAAAGGAAAAAAAGGTGGTTTTTCAAATAATAAATTCAATTTAATAAATATATAAATTTTATATTAGTTCTAAAATTAAAAATCGTTCTTGCTAAATGAACTTTTAAATGAAATAATCATTTTTTTATATTTTATCAGAAGATTTATTTTATCTCTGTTGTAGGTGTACTAACCTCGTACAGTGCTGTAGAAAACAGATACTTATTGAATGAAAATTACAAAAGCTGCAGTGAATTTTTTTATTTTATTTCTAACTGTACAATCAAGTGATTATAAATTTGTGAGTATCATTTTCTGGATTAAAAATTATATTTACTGTAAAACTACTAAGGAAAAAAAATTTATGAAATTTAAATAAATTTATGTAGGAGTGTAATGGTAGCAATTTTTGATAAGGTATTAAAGATCGAAACATTTGTGCATGCTAATTTTATTATTTATTTTTTTTTCAGGAAGGAGAACTTTATCGCTTTTCTTCAATTCTAAATACACTGTCACCCGTTGCTTGTTAGTAGCGGGTGGCAATTCATAATTTAGTACAAATTTCTTAAAATACACATTAGGTTTAGTAATTAAAAATAATTATGGATTTACCGCAGCCACCTAATGATGTTGAATTACGCAACATTATTGACAAACTAGCTCAGTTTGTAGCTAGAAATGGACCAGAATTTGAGCAAATGACAAAAAATAAACAAAAAGGAAATCCGAAATTCAGTTTTTTGTTTGGTGGAGAACATTTTAATTATTATCAGTATAAAGTAACTACAGAGCAGGCGATATTAAAAGCTAAAGCTGCAAGAGAAAGCATTCAGCAAATGTCTACTCAACCTCCATTACCAGGTGCAGCTAATAATCAACCTGGATTAGCACTGATAGGATCTCAAACTTCTTTTGCTGGTCAAGGCTTAAATAATAGTGCAACACCAAGTAACCCTACTCCATTGCAGATTATTAATGCTGCAGCATCTGCAACTCAGTGGTTAGTTAATCATCAGCAACAGGCAGCAGTTTCTAATAGTGGGCAATTGACTTTAAACAGTATAATAGAACAACAAAGTGCATTAAATCAACAAATTACTCAAAGTGAACAGAATTTGGCTGCCCAACATGCAGTTTTATTGCAAAATCAACAAGCTCAAATTGAAGAAGCTATTAGAAAAACCCAAGCTGAATCTTTGTCTAAAAGAGCGGCAGACCATAATGTCAACTTACAAGATTTTGATGCTATATTACAACCTATTATTGATTCATGTACAAAAGACTCAATTTCATCAGGGAAAGCTTGGATACTTAGTAAAAACACTCCTGAAGCTCATCAGATAGTTTCTCAATATTTACTCAGTAAAGTCATCGCTCCTGGGGCTCCATTTTCACAAAAATTGCACATAATTTATTTAATTAATGATGTGATGCATCATTGTGTGAGAAAAAATGCAGAGGGCTTGAAAAAATCTTTAGAAGAAGTAGTTGTTCCTATGTTTTGCAGTTCATCCGTAAGCATAACTGAGGAACATAAAGCCAAATTAAACAAACTCATTAATTTATGGGAAGTTAAAAATAATTATTTTAGTAAAGAAATTATTGCAAAATTGAAAACGCCGGAAAAAAGTTGGGCTGAGTACCAGGCCAATTTGATTTCTCAAAATGTCAACATTGTAAACTCGGTAACTTTAGCCACAAAAGCATCATTTGAAAATTACCAATCTCAACATCAAGCATTCGTAAATCATGCTTTACAGCAAATTCAAAATCTCGAATCGCAGAAAATACAGTTTGAACAAAACAACGAAGTTCAAAATCAATTTCAAGTTCAACAAAATTCTTTAAATCAAGTTTCTATGATGCCAAATGTTATGGATCATAATCTTTCTAATCAACCTCCAGTTATGTCACAACCACCTCCTAATCTACAAGATTCTCAATCACTAAGCAGCGAGGTTAATATTCCAATGAAATTTGATGCACCGCCTCCTCTTTTAATTCCCAATAGAATCCCTCTTCCTATTGATAATGTTAATTTTAGTCAACCTCCTCCAACTATGTTTCAACATCTACCTCCAGATTTAATACCAGATTTTAGTAAACCTCCGCCCGGATTTCCCACTAAAGAAAATGTTATGGATGATTTAATTCCGTCAGTTCCTTATTTTGAATTGCCAGCAGGACTTATGGTTCCATTGATTAAATTAGACGATTCTAATTATAAACCCATTGATCCTGATAAAATTAGACTGCCACCTGCTGTACCGCCAAGTGAAAGACTTATTCAAGCTGTTGAAGCATTTTATCAGAGAAACAATTCCAACACGAGGGAAAGACTTATTTTAGATGCTGATGGCTGGGAAAAATTAGGTTTATACGAATATTACAAGGCAAAAAATGCAGCGAAAAAGAAAAAAGAGGAAGAAATTCAAGATGGTTTAAGGGAAAAATCACGGAGTCCCACGCCGATAAAACGAGAAAAATCTAGGAGCAGATCACCGAAAAAGAAACGATATAGAAGTAAGAGTAGAAGTAAATCAAGAGAAAGAGAAAAAGATAGGGAAAGGGATAGGTCAAAGTCAAGTTCTCGTTCTCCAGTTAGACATCATAGAAGCTCAAATGGTAAAAAATCACCTAGAAGATCTGCATCGAGTAGGTCTTATAAAAGATCCAGATCAAGGTCTAGATCAATAAGTCCACCTTCGAGAAATAGAAGTCCTACGCCTCCTAGTTTTTCTGGTTCTAATTATGGTAAACCTCTTGAACAACATCTTGACGAATCGAACAAAGGACATCAAATGCTTAAGAAAATGGGATGGAGTGGAGCGGGTCTTGGTTCCAAGGAACAGGGTATCGAAGCTCCAATAGCAGGAGGAGAAGTCAGAGATAAAGTTGATCAGTATAAAGGAGTGGGAGTCAATCTTCACGACCCGTATGAAAATTTTAGAAAAAGTAAAGGACAAGCATTTATTACCAGAATGAAAGCTCGAGCAGAAGAAAGAATGTCTTCATCTTAAAAACTAAAAATTTTAACATTTGTAAAAATAATACTTCAATATTTTTTCTTTCAATAAAAAAAAAAAAAAAAAATGATTATTAAATAAATGAAATTCTTTTTTTTTTTTTTAAAATATATTACTGAATAATTAACTCAGATTTGACAAAAATTTTTTTTTTTTTTTCGTTTTGTTGTGAAGTAGTATGAATTAAAATTAATTGTAATTATATAAATTTAAAAAAGAAAAAAAGTTGCATATTAAGTGAAAATTAATTTATTTTAATAAAAAAAAAAAAAATTGCAAATAAATTTTTATTCATTTGTGTATAATCGCTCAACCTTTATTATTGTATAAAAATAAATAAAGTAGGTAAATTATTTAAATATTTGAATTGAAATGAATAATTACGTTAAATTTAACCGAAGAAAAATGATATAAAAAATTTTTTTTGTTAATAAAAAAAGTTATCATTTAGTTTTTAACGAACATACTATTAATTCTAATAAACCTAAATTTTTAATTTAGAAGGCTGTGTTTTGGTTGCAAGCACGTGGATTGATTGTTTATGTAAATCCTACTACTTGAAAATTATGATCTGACAAGTAAAATGATTTCTAGAAGTAATTTAAAAGAATCGTAAGTTTCTACTTAATAAAAATATTAATATTTATAAAACAGATTTGTTTTAAAAGAATTAATAAAATTTTAACATAAAATTATAACATAATTTATCTTTACTTGACAGTGTTGCATTCATTTGAATAAAGTATTATAAGAAATATTACATGATTTATTTAAATATTATATTATAAAAACTCTTTAATATGATTTATTTAACTTTTAGTAGTAAAATTCTTAAAATGTAAATTTATTTTAGGCTATCTGTAGAATCAAAACACGGTGCTTTTTTTTCTGCTGGAAAAGTAAAATGGACTAAAGATGGTTCAGTAATATTTTGCCCTAATTCAGGTGCCATTAATGTCATAGATATAGAATCTGGAAAAAAAAAATTAGTTATCGGGGATGAAGGAGAAGATTCTGACTTAATTTATTCTTTCGCAATCACTAACGATGGGTCAAAAATTGTTTCCTCATGTAAAAGTGGTTTATTTAAATATTGGCAAGTTAAAGGTAATATAATTTTTAAACAAATTTTATGATTAGTGAATTATAATGTGAAACAAAAGTTTTAGATTTAAAATTTATTTACAGATGGAACTTTATTAAAGCAGTGGAAGCATATTCACAGAGGACCTGTTGCCGATTTAGATATTAAAGACGAAGAAAAACTAGCCAGTGGTGGTTCAGATTCTATTATAAGAATATGGGATTTGATTCACCATTCCTGTACACATGCATTAAAAGGTGCAACAGGAGTTATAAGGTAAAAAAAATTTGTTAATTTTAATTTATAACTAATTTTTTTTTGTCAAAAAAATTTTTAACAAAACAATTTACTGTTTATTCAGTTTAGTTAAATTTCATGAACTAGAAGGAAAATCTGTAGTTTTTGGTTGTGGTGATGATTCTAAAATTAGTTGTTGGTGCTTAGGAAAAAATGAATTGATTTTTCAATTGTCTGGACATTACAATAAAGTAACTTCAATATCATTTTGTAATGATGGCAAGCATATGGCTAGTTCTGCCAGAGATAATGTTATAATTCTTTGGGATTTGACCACGAAAACAAATGTAAAAACTTTTCCTGTTTTCGAAAGCATAGAAGATGTTGTTTGCTTGCCATCGAAAATAGAATTACCCTCTATAGGTGTTGTAAATGGAGGTATATATGTGGCAACAGGTGGAGAGAAAGGTGATGTATCTAATTATTTAAATTTATTTATATAATTTTAATATTATAACATGTTATTTTTACAACGTCATTCATTTGCAGGTGTAATTAGAATAATTGACATGAAGGCTGGGAAAGAATTATACTCTCAAACAAATTCATTAGTTTCTAAAGCAACTGAAAAAGGGGGATTGGCTATCACTCAATTAATATATAATTCATTCAAAAATTCTTTTGCTGTAATCACAGCAGATCATAACATAATTTTCCACAAGGCTGATAATTTCGAATGTATTAAACAAGTTGGTTTCATTTCTATTCAAGTTATTTTTCAAATTTATATTTTAAATATTGTGAATTTCCTTTTAATTGGTAATTTAATGAAAATTTCAGATGGTAGGATTTACAGATGAAATTTTAGATGTTGTATTTATTGGTCCCAATGATTCTCATGTAGCGGTAGCAACAAACAGTTGCGACATTAAATTATACAATGTTAAAAGTATGGGATGTCTACTTTTAAAGGGACACACAGATTTAGTTCTCACATTATCAGTATCTTTTGTTAATAATTGTTGGATGATATCTGGTGGAAAGGTAAGAATTGAATTTCAAATTCTTTAAAATATTTCTAAAATTATTTGTAAGTTTTATTTTATTTGTATTTTTTACAATTTCCTAACTTGAAAATATTTTAGGATAATTCTGTTCGACTATGGGAATTAGATACTGCTAGCCAGAAAATGACTTGTCTTGCATCTGCTTGCAGGCACACAGCTTCGATTTCAGCTGTTTGTATGAGTCAAATGACAGCTGATTTTTTTTTCTCTACGAGTCAGGATACAACATTAAAATTATGGACAATTCAGCAGTCAAAAAGTAGTGGCAAATTGCAGATGCCAGATTATAAATTATCAGTAAAAGGAACAGAAATGGCTCACAAGAAAGATATAAATACTGTAACCGTTTCTCAAAATGACAAAATACTTGCAACAGGCAGCCAAGACAAGACTATTAAAGTAAAAAAAATTAATATTTACTGATTGTGATTGTTATTGATTTCGAAAATTGTTAAGTGTGTAATGCTGTTTTTTTAGCTTTGGCAAGCTGAAGACTTAGCTTTTATTGGAACTTTATCGGGGCATCGTCGGGGAGTATGGTGCGTTCGATTTTCGCCTGTTGATCAAATTTTATTATCTTCATCAGCAGATACAACTATCAAAATATGGTCTGTAACTGACTTAAACTGTCTTAAAACATTCGAAGGCCATGATGCATCAGTTTTAAGAGCTGAATTTGTGACCAGAGGCATGCAAATTCTTTCAACAAGCGGAGATGGTTTGGTCAAATTGTGGAACATTAAAAGTGGTGAATGTGCAGGCACATTTAACGAACATGAAGGACAAATTTGGTCTTTGGCTGGTAATCATTTAAAACTATTATTTTCAATTATTAAATAGTAAATTTTATATTATAAAATTTTTTAAATTAACTTTACTTGAATACTAATTTATAAATTTTATTAAATTTCAGTGAGTGCTGATGAAAAGAATTTTGTTACCGGAGGTTCAGATTCATTGTTAATTATTTGGGTAGATTCGACTCAAGAAAAAAGAGAAGAAGCTTTAAAAGCTCAAGAAAAAATAATGGCCGACGAACAACTTTTAACAAATTTATTACATAATAATAAATTATTTGCAGCTCTAGGCTTGGCACTGTCTTTGGATAAGCCCTTTAAAGTTTTGACAATCATAAAAGGTCAGTGAATCATAAATTTTTTGAATTTAATCCCTTTCAAGTTTAATTTTGTAAAAAAAAATAAACATAAATTTATTTTTTAGACCTGATAGTTAAAAGTGATCAAATTGAATTGAAGACCACTTTAAAAAACTTGACTCAAGCAGACAAAGAAAAACTTTTAGAGTGTGCATCTATTTGGAATTCAAATTCGAAAAATTGTGATGCTGCACAAACGGTTTTTTCTATTCTTTTAGAAGAAATAGCTTGCAATGAATTAATTTTACCCAAATTACCTTCTGTTGTTGAAGAGGTTTTACCTTACACAGAAAGACATTATAAAAGATTAACAGGATTATTGCAAGATTTACATTTTCTCGATTACACAATAGCTGCCATGAAACCAGAAATAAAATAATTTTAAAAAAAATCTTTCTAACTTATATTAAAATGAGTGAATTCCGACAAATTGTGAAATTTATAATTTCTCAGATTTTTTTTTATTCTAATTATAAATAAATAAATATATTTTATATTAAAAAAAAATATTAATTTGTTTTTTTATTCCTTTTATTTGTTGTATTGCATTCCTCCAACAATTTTTTTGATGATTTTTAAAAAAAAATTTTAGGTGTTAGTTTTTAACCTAACTTGGATTTGGAATTTTAGTAAATTAAAATGGTGAGTGTAAATATTAAATCTCTCATTTTATTATTACCACCTTATTAGCGAACAAATATAATTAAATTGATTCAATAAAACAACAAAATAATAAAATATATTTATTTAAATAATAATATAAATATACATTAATAAAAATTAACATTAAAAACATATTGAAATTAACATTTTTACCGGAAACATGTTTATAATATTCTATGATCTCGTTTTAATTGTGTATATATGTAAATGTTCGGCTACAAAAACAAGCTACTACCTTTATTTTTAGCATTTTTTTAAAAAAAAAAAAAAATATCAAATAAAAAAAAAATATTTAAATTTATTTAAAAGTGATATTATTTATCATTTAAAAAAAAAAAAAATTATGCATTTTACTTATTTTAAAAAATAATTTGTGGTTTTTTTTTTTTTTTAACGCAACTTGTTTAGAATTTTGTTTATCAAGTTTTTTTTTTTTTTTTATTTTAAGGTTATAAATTACAAGTTTATAACTTTATATATTTTAATATAATTAAATAAAATAAATGCAATCATTGTGTAAAATAATTATTTGAATTTAATTTTTTTGTATTTTTAAAATAATAATTAAATATGGAAGAAGAATTAAATTCGTCCATACTTGGATCATACGAATTGTGAGTTACTAGAGTGCATTATTATAGTGAAAAATTATGTAGCTTTCCCCCCCCCTTTCCCTTTCGTTTCTTCTATGTAAATAATTAAAAATATATCTTTTATTTTTAATTAATTAAAATATATGTTTAATTTACTTTTTTTTTTAGTTGGAATAATTTATACCATGAAGAAATTGAAAATTTTTATGATCATGGAGATGTTGGAGAAATTTGGTTCGGATTGGAAACTTCAAAAAGAATTGTTAATTGGATAAATGAAAGCAGCTTAATAAAAAAAGATGATTCCATTATCGATTTAGGTTTGTTTGTGTTTTTGTTTTTATGTTGAAAACAATATATTTCCAAATTGTTGTTATTATTGTTACGATTCTTTTAAAAATAATTTAAAATTACGATAAACTGTATTGTTAAAAATGTAAAATTTTTTCGTTTTATTTTTCAGGTTGTGGTAATGGAATGCTTTTAATTGAATTAAGTAAATTAGGTTTTACTAATTTGCATGGTATTGACTATTCATCGAATGCAATAGATTTAGCTAAAGCAGTATGTGATAAAGAACAGTGTTCAGTTAATTTTTTCGTCAAAAACATTGTCGATGATGTTTTCGAATCAAAATATAAAGTGTGCTTGGACAAGGGAACTTATGATGCGATTAGTCTTGATCCAGAAGATGCAAAATCCAAAAGACTTTCATATATAAAAAATAGTAGTGAGTTATTAGAAGATGATGGATTACTCATTATTACTTCTTGCAATTGGACTGATGTCGAATTAACTCAGCATTTTAACAGTAATGTTTTTTAACTTTAAATTCAGAATTGTAATGCAACTCTCGACATTTAAAAATAATATTTTAATAAAAATTTGTTTTATTTTTTTTAGATTTCGAAGTATTAGAAAATATTCCAGCTCCAGTTTTTAAATTTGGTGGAAAAACTGGTAAAACTGTTAGCACAGTGGTTTTCAAAAAAAAAAGATAGTGTTGGATTACGAAATGATTTGTTTGTAATTTAGACATTAAAAATTATTATTATTATTTTTTTTTTTTTTTTTATATATATAGAAAACATAGTTTAAATTTGATGATTTATTATTATTTAACTATGATATAATATTTGGATGATCAATTGTAGTATTATACATTTAATAAAATATATATATATGCAAAAGAATTTTTTCTTTTTATAGAAAAAATAATTTGAAAATTTTGTTTTTTCCCCCCCCCCCCTCTAATGATGATGAATACTTTAAAAATCACCATCTTTAAAATTATTTCTCTCCCATCAAATTTCCTTTTATTCGTGACGATAATAGAAAGTTTTAGCCTTTTGACGTGACATCATTTAAATTTTATTGTTCGTAAAATAATTAATGACTAAAATAATAATCTATGGGGATTATTCATTTAAAAATTTGAAAATCTTTATCGTAACATGTATGAATATAAGACTTTAACATCAATCAAGCCACCGAATGAAATAAAATTTTTTAAAAATATTTTTTTTTTATTTACATTTAAAAGTTTATAATAATAATAATAAAATTATAATTAATTTTTAATAATTTAATTAAAAAAATAATTAAATTTAAATTTAACAGTTAATGATTATTATTATTTTTTTATTAAGTCACTAGCTTGATCAGTATTTAAATCATCAATGTCACCTTTCATAAGCTAAACATTATTTTTATTGAATGTAAGCGTAAAACTGAATTTCACAGCGGAAGATACTTTGATTCATTCTCGAACATTCTAGCAAGATTCAGTAAATTCAGTAATCTTACTATATAACCTCACGTAGTAGCTGCATACGGGATTAGTCCATGTAGTAATTGTTAAAGTTGTGATTTTCTGTTAAAATTTCTCTTTGCAATTTTTAATTATATTATTAGATATACATATATAGTGTTTTATTTTAATTAGAAGAAAATAAACGGAAATAAAGGAAATATTTGGTTTAAATGTGCGTATATCACTGTTGATTTAATAAATGTTGTTTACATTTTAAAATAAGAAGGATAAATTTAATATTAAGGAGGTCACACCAACCCAGGTTTTTTTGCCCTGTTTTATGTTTAAGCAATGGTTTAATATATTAAATTTGTTTAAATATAGTTTATATGCAACATAAGTAAATGCATTTGAATGTAGTAATTGAAAAATAATCAAGGTATTGACCTTAAATTTGCGTCCTGTCACTGCCATTTCTATTTAAGGCATTATATATAAGATAGCATTTAATGAGCATTTACACATATTTATCCGTTAGAAAAATAATTTCAATTATTATTATTATTTAATAAATTTTAAATATTAAATATTATATAAAAACGTATGTGTAGTAAAAATGGGAGGAGCTTAAAATTGGATGTTTGTCGATTCCCCTATTAACGTATGACCATAACAGGTCCTTGATATTAAGGAAGGTTAAGTGCAACATGAGCTTAATACGTTAAAATAAAAATAATGAAATTGACTTGATTTAAAGATGTAGCATTGTTGACAATTATTGATAATGAGTGATATTAGAATGAGTATAACATTTAATATTTATTTTGAAATAATATTTACAGTATGAATCACATTGTTTAGAATCACGAAAGCTTTTTGTTCTACAGCTATTTGTTTCACTTTTATTTTTTTAGAAACATTCGAGATGGGAAAGGATTATTATAAAATACTTGGTATTACCAAAGGTGCATCGGATGATGAAATAAAAAAATCATACAGAAAGCTTGCATTAAGATATCATCCAGATAAAAACAAATCTCCTGGAGCGGAAGAAAAATTTAAAGAAGTCGCAGAAGCTTATGAAGTATTAAGTGATAAAAAAAAGAGAGACATTTACGATCAGTTTGGAGAAGAAGGATTGAAAGGTGGCGCTCCAGGAGGTGGTCAAGGAGGGCCTGGAACAAATTTTACATACACTTTTCACGGAGATCCAAGAGCGACTTTTGCACAGTTTTTCGGTTCTTCAAGTCCATTCCAATCATTTTTTGATGCTGGCGGCTCTGGAGGTGGTAATAGAATGTTCTTCCATGATGAAGATATGGATTTGGATGATCTTTTCGGTTTTAACGCAGGTAATCGTCAAGGAGCTTCAGGCCCTGGTGGTTTTAGATCGCACTCGTTCAATTTTCACGAAAGTCCAAGTAAACAAAAAGCTAAAGTACAAGATCCTCCGATAGAACATGATCTTTACATGTCATTAGAAGATATATTAAATGGCTGCACTAAAAAAATGAAAATATCTAGAAAAGTTTTACAAGCAGATGGTCGTTGTAAAAAAGAAGATAAAGTTTTGACAATAAATGTTAAACCCGGGTGGAAAGCGGGTACAAAAATCACATTTCAAAAAGAGGGAGATCAAGGAACGAATAAAATTCCAGCTGATATAGTGTTTATTATAAGAGATAAACCTCATCCGTATTTTAAAAGAGATGGTAGTAACATAAAGTATGTGGCAAAAGTTTCATTAAAAGAAGCTTTATGTGGGTGTGTTGTAGATGTACCAACTCTTACTGGGGAAATTGTACCCATTAACCTTACCAGTGATATTATCAAACCGACGACTATGAAAAAATTGACTGGCAGAGGATTACCTTTTTCAAAAGAACCTAACAAAAAAGGTGATTTAATAATATCATTCGATATAAGATTTCCCGATAGTTTACCAAAAAATACTAAAGACATTTTATACGATGTATTGCCTAATTAAGTTGCCAACAATGAACAATTTTTAATATCAGATAAAGCAGTAGTGGAATTGACTTTTTTTTTTTTTTAATATTACACACACACACACATTCTCAGCTTTACAAAATTGACAAATAACAAATGGGGGTAATTTAAAAAAAAAAAACATTATTCAAAAAGAAAAAATAATTTTTTTTAATTATACATCTTAAAAAAAAAAAAAAAAGATTCTGTTTTCATACGACAATTTTTTTTTTTTTTACCGTACAATCAAAACTATAACCTAAACATTGAATAATTTTTTTTAAAAAAATAATTGTACAAAATTTATTAAAATTAAAATTGCCAATAATATTTATAATTTATAAATAATTGTGATTTAATTAATAAACATGTGGCATTTTTTTTTTTTTTTTTATACAGTGTGTTTTGTGATAGACTAAAAATAAATATAAAAAATAATGAAAAAAAAAAAAATTAATCATTTAATCAAAATAATATTTATATGTGTACACACACACACACAAAAACAAACATGTTTGCCAGAAATGAACTTTGATACTTTTCAGTATCAGTTTTGGAACATTTCAACTTGTGTGTGATTTTTCAATATGTAAAAAAAAGATGGGGAAAAAAAAAAAAAAAAAATTGTTTTCGACAGAATTTTTTTAATAAAATTAATTTTAATAATTTTCAATCATGAATCATACAGTTTTTACATATTTATATATAAATGTTTTGATCTCTTATTAATAATAAATGAAAAGATCAGTTTTTTGTTTTTGTCATTATTGTGGAGTGAAAAAAAATGAAAAAAAAGTAATAAAACAATTCACTACTCGATAAATTTTGTCCTCTTTGTAAGGAACATAAAAATATTATTGTACAGCTAATATTATAATAAGCTACATTCTCTTCACACATTTAACAATGATTATTATTATTATTATTTTTTTTTTTTATTTAATAATACAAATTATTTTTTTTCTGTATCGATTAATTTTTTTCTATTATTATTTATTAATTATATTTATGTATTTTTTTGAGAAAAAAAAAAAAAAATTATTTAATCAATATTATTTTGCTTTTAACCATTTTGTGGAATTTATATTATTAATTTTTTAACGGTTGGTTATAATTGAATTATTATTATTATTATTATTATTGTCATTTAAATTTTAAAAAAGAGAGAGAGAGAGAGGGGGGGGGTTGGAATGGAGAGTAAATTAATTTAAATTTTTTTTTTTTTTTTTTCATAAAATTAATTATTAATGGTTATGAAAACAACATGTATTATTATTATTATTATTATTCTCATCATCGAATTATTATTTTTGTTTTTGTCATCAGGAAAATGAAATAAAATTGTGTGTATTTAATTAAAATAATTAATTAATTTGATTTGAATTTAATTGAATGAGGGGTAGTTTTAACGATTATTATTAAAAATAAAATAAAATTTAAATGAAATAATTAAAATCATGTTAAGAAAAAAATAAGCAGAAGTCACGTGAATCGAACGTGTTGTTTAAATAACAAAAAAAAAAGAAAAAAATTTTCCACTCGAATTAAAATGCTAATTAAAAAAAAAAAAAAAAAAAAGAAAATTTTCTTTGTTTATATACAAACGTGATGTTTGGTTGGATTGATATGTCGTGCTAATTGGAAAATCATTTTTGATTTTTTTAAAATATATATTATTGGATTTTGCATTTGATACAAATAAAACAGACATCATAGTTTTAAAAATGGGGGGTAGGGGTGGAAGGGGGCAATTATTTATATTATGATATGATGTTGAAATTAATTTTTTTTTCAATTGACTACCATTTGAGAAAAGATAAAAATAATTTTGTAGAATAATAATGTTTATATGTATAACAAGGTTTTTTTTTTTTTTGCAATAAACTCATTTTTTGTTTTTATTTTATTATTATTATTATTTTAAATTTATATATATTTATTCCAAAAGTGTCATTTGTAATTTTTTTTTTTTGTTTTTACATAAGTGTGTGTGGTTTATTTTATATTTTTTTAATTGAGAAAAAAAAAAAAAAACTATTGTAACTAAGGCGTAAATTTTATTATTACTTATTTTTTTTATTTAAAATGAAATTTATGTAGGCAGAGTTGTTATCATTGCCAATTTTTTTCTTATTTTTTTTTTAATGTAAAATTTTGCTTTTGATTCAATTGAATGTTATTAACAAATGTTAGTATCAGTCTTTTCTTTTTTTTTTTTTTTATTCTATACCATATAAATATATATAAATTTAAAAAAATTTTTAATTTATATGAAAAGTATTCTCAATGGTTTGAAATGAAGGAAGTTATTAAGATTTTTATGTAACTCACCGTAATTCTTTTTCTTTCTTTTATTATGTTATTTTTGACATCAACTTACTTTTAATTAAAAACTTTCACTCTTGTTAGGAAAAAAAAAAGAATTAAATAACCATTAATCAACTGAAAACTTTCTCACATCTTGCAATGACCGTTATTCAAAATGACAAAGAAAAAATCTTTTTTTTTTTTTTTTTTTTTTTTATTTAATCGTTAAATTACGTTTTTGTTTTTGTAATTGTTGAACCCTAATATTATTTATTGTTGAAAATTTTTCATTATGAAAAAAATTCTAAAACCTTTATAATTACGTAATCAATATCGATCATTTTTTATTTTTTGTCCGTTACGAAAATGTTCTATTATTTTGCGCGTTATCGAAATTATATTCAAACGACCGGAAGTATACTACGTCAATCAGGAAACGATCATAAATTTTGTTTACTTTGATTTCTTATTATGTTAATTAATACGGGTATGAAAAAGATGCTGATTTGACTCGTTAAGTTTTCGTTTATTTTAATGGCGTTGAAATGAAAAAAAGTAAATTTTTATAAAATTAAGTGACATTTAATTTGAGAACACAAATTTATAAATAACATAAAATTAGGTCTATGTTAAAAGTTAAGAGAGAGAGAAAGAGAAAAACATTTTATTTATACCGACGTATCCAAGGTAACATCAATTTTATCTTTTCATTAATTTTTTTAAAAAAAATTTTTAATAATATTGTAGTAATTTATATAATTTCGATAAAAATTATTTGAAAATTTAAATTATTTGTAATCGACAACGGTTTAATTTATTCGTAAATATTTTGTTTGACATTGAATTAATTAAAGACTGCATTATTGTTAGGGGTCATAAGAAAAATGACTGTTATAGCCAATTTAATTTAAATTGTCTTTTTTTTTTTTTTTTTTTTACAAAAATATCTTCGACTACTAAAAAATTTACAACGCTAAGAGATAAACCTCCCCCCCCCCCCAAAAAAAAAATAATATTAATAAAATTAATTCTATGGTAGAATTAGATACGCTACAGAATTCCGTGGTTTGCTGTAATAATAATATTTTTCCGAAATAATTTTAATAATAGCATTCAGTTGGCGTGAATCATTTTAGTCATTTTGTGTGGGTTTTCTAACTCGTTAGTTTATTATATATTGCATATTAAACAAAAATTTTTTTCGTTTGTCATTATTATTCTATCCACCTCCTTTTTGGATAATAATTATTTTTAATTTTTTTAAAAATTTTTCATTTGATTCTATAACTATTTTCTTTTTCTTCTCCATATTTTGGAGCTTTATATTCACTTTGATGAAATTTCCTTATATGAAATCACATATATAATTGATCAAAGACATGTTTTCTTCTTTTAAATATAAATAACATCATTTCAATAATTTTAATAAACCATAAAAACAAAACTTTAAACTAAATTTTGTTTTCCAAGACTACTTTCTTCTTAGTGATGTTTAATTTTTTTATAAAAATATTGTTAGAAACATAATTTTGAAACTTTTTTAATTCATAGTGGGGTGGGGTGGGGGGGGGGAAAGAAAAATCTTTCATCTATTAAAATTTTTACAAACCATATTAATAAATTAAAAATTTTAAAGTTTGGCTCAGGGTTTACTGTTTAATTGAATGCTCTTGTTATAATTTATGTAAACAACAAAACATAACACAAGCATCATTAAATTTTGTTTTAATCCATAATTTATGAAAATAAAAATCTTCCATTAACTTTAATTATTATAAGGTATAATAGGAAAAAAAAAAAAAAGAAAAAGTTTATATAATTATAATTAAATTAATATAATTAATAATTATTCATCAAAATTATTAGCAGCAAAGGGTCACTGACTTATTTTAAACACACAATGAAATATGACTTAAATAATAATAGAATTCCTTTAATTTTTAATTTTGAAAAATAATTCAATTCTTAAATAGTTTTACCATAAACTTTTATTATACTAAAAATTAGGTCATCGTTTCTGTAGTTTTACTTTTAGAATCTTTCATAACACCCAAAAAAAAAAAAAAAAAAAAAAATTTTTGATATTATTCTACATTATTATTCGTTAATTAAAATTTTTTTTGTTTTGAAAAAAAAATGCGTGTTCGTAAAATTTATTTTATTAGAGTTTTTTTTTAATATAATTTTGTGTGTAAATTTTTTTCATTCTTTGATTGCAATCGTTCAATTTTATTAGCAGAAAATTTGAATATTTAAACATAAATTAAAAATCGAGTAATGGAGTTTATGTTTCCTCTTTCGTGTTTGATATTAATTCGATAATTTCAAATTTATTATCATACTTAATTTTTTATATTAACGTTAAATTTGCAAAAAAAAAAAAAAACATGACATAAAAAAATTACTATATAAAATCAATTTTCACGAAAAAAAAATTTTTCAATTGAAAAGAAGACATGAGAACAAATGAAATAAATTGCTTTAAACTTAATTTTTCGAAAATTTAATACAAGTAACAGAAAAAAAGTTTAAAATTTTATTAATTTATGTACATTAAGTTATGTAAGATGGTACTTTTTATGGCAATAAAAGGAATATTCATCGAAAAATGTAATTTTTTTTTCATTGTAACCGTTAGAAATAAAAAGAATTTTCTAGAATGTTAAATTTTATCGGTTTTTTTAATGTCGCGACAATTTTCGCCGCGCGAATCGAGAGGTAAAATTTACAGTTGGTATTATTGAATTATTAATTCCGCCAATAAAAGTAGACGAATAACTTTTTTTTTAACAAAATTTTTTAAGTGACATTTGTAAAATATGATTAATCTTTGGGAAAATATTTACGGTAAGAATTTTTATAAATAACATTTTTCAATTTAAAATTTGAAAAAAAAAATTTTTATTATTTATTTGTAAGTATTACATCAAAAAATTGCTTACTGACATTGGTTCTTAACAAAAGGTATCACTTATGACAAATTAATATAACAATTTTTTTTTTTTTTTTTTTTATTATAAAAAAATGTGTGATGTGTAATAATAATAATACTATTCAATAGTTTGTACTAATAAATTATGTGTTGTGTTAAAATAATTTGATAAAATGATAATAATAACGACTGATAGCAATTTTAATATATTTAGCAATAACATTTAAATGTATGAAATTAAACTTAACCTTTTTCATCAAAAATATTTTTATAAGCTGAAGCTATTGATTGAAATGATTAAATTAATCTGTTTTTATAAAATTTAAAAAATGTAATGATATGGTGAATTTTTTTTTTTTTTTTTTTTGTTTAATTTCGAGTGATAATATGGTAAAAATATAATACACATATACTCAAGCATGATGTGCTCTAGCTTTTGTGAAACTCGATAAAAATGAAATGTATTGCAAATTTAAGGCAATTATTAATTACCTCCTAGCAGTGTTAATTACTCGATAAATCATAATATAAATTTTTTTTAAAAATTAAAATAAAACATGTCGTACAAAAATTTAAAATTATGCTTTTTTAAAACAAGCGATGAAATGATACATTATTAATAAAATTTTAAAACTTCTAAATCACATAAATAATGATAAAAAGACCCTAAAAAATTTCTGCATAAAATTCGATGAGATTTAAAAACCTATACCCAAACTTTTAGCTATTAAATGTGCCAGTGTGATAATTAAAATAGTGAATGTGGATGGTACTTGAATGTTAAGAGCACCTGAAAAAAAAGAAAAAAAAAAAAAAAAAGAAAAAAATTAAAAATTAGTAAATTTAAAAAAAAAAAAAAATTTGTTTTCGACAGAAGAAGCAATTATATAATAAATTTTTTTAATGAGTTATTGATTGATTGAATGAATGGTTATGCTGCAAATCATATAACAAAATAAAACACATTATATCAACTACTTATGAGTTAGACTTACTACTGCAGTATCCATCTCTACTCATATATCCTTCTCTGCATTGGCAAGTTTTGAAAGAACTTATCGTTATGTTCATTGTTTTACATTCTGAGCCATCTACACATTCACTGTCCATTTTACATGGTGACCCTACAGCTGTAAAATAAAGGTGGTAAAATAAGATATTTATTTTTTTATGGGGATCAATCATCCTTTTTACACCATTTTAAACTTTGAAAACTGTATGAATTTATTACTTAAAATAATTTTTAAAATTATTAAGCGACTATTTATCTTTATTTTTTAATGGATAATATTTTTTGAACCCATGACTTGATCACAAAAAAAATTTGTTATTCAATATTAGGCTCACCTAAATGATATGCTATGTAAAAAAAAATCTATAATAAAATTTCAAATGATTTCAATATATATATCGAATTAGCTTTAGGTTTTATTCCATATACCTAAACAATTTCAAACAATGGTAACATGTACCCTATATATATAATAGGCCCCAAAAAAAAAATTTTTTTTATATTTTAAAAATTAATTCATAAAATAATTAATTCATTAATAATATTATCATTATGCTTATTATTAAAAATATTAATGGAGAAAAAATAATTATTATTATTTGCATAAAACATATAAATTTCACAGCAATTCATTTTCGTTAATGACCTTTTTATGTGGGTAAACTTTGATAACTGATTAATTTTTATTAAGAATTTTTAATCATGAACATGTTATCAATGTTGACATTTCATGCTGTTTAATTTTAATGCGAAATCGATTTTAAAAAAATTTCGTTTTTTTTTTTTTTTTGTTTATATAAATTTTTAAAAATTAAATTCTGATCAAGTTGACTTTTCCTCAAGAATTTTTCCCTTATTTATTCCGATACCCTTTAATAAATAATTAGTTTTGTTAATATTAAAAAGTTTCATTATAAATTTACCAAACAATTACTTTTGTTGTACGATCATGAATATATATTATTTATTAATCGATCGATTATTTATTAATTAATTGTTTTAAATTATTAAATAGGATTAGAATAAATTATGTTTTTACCCAAAAAATTTGCGGTTTTTCGCGATTATTAAAAAAAAATTGAAAAAAAAAAATTGCTCTATAAAAAAATTTTAATTTATTATTCTACCATAAAAAAAAAATCATCACCAAAGTATGTCACTTGGTATGTGTAAAAAAAAAATGGTGCTCTTAACAAAAGCAAAAGGTGCAAATTTAACATATATAAAAATTAAAAAAAAAAAAAATTTGTTTTTATGTAAAATTCGAACGAACGAACATTTTGTAAACGTTTTTATTTATAAATTGGAAACAAAAATAATTAATAAATAGAAAATATTTATGTATTATTATGGATGATTTTATTTTTAGGTGCTTTACGAGAATATCGTTGATGATGTTAACCTTAAATTTTAACAATATGTGTGTGTGTGTAAGTGTGTATGGATGGGTGTATAAGTGTGGGTGTATTATTATCGTGGGAACGATAAGCATCGGCTGTTTTTATGGCCATTTTTATAAATATTTTTTTTTTTTCAACAAAGGTACAACCAAATCAGTACCTTTAGGGCGATTTGGACAGGCTCCATTGATCGGAGCTGAACTATCTCGGCAAAGGCACCTCATCTTGTAATCTCTAGGGTCGCTCATACACGACGTATTCTGAATTGCGGCACATTCTTCATCTGTTTTACACTCTCTTGTTCGCCCTAATGAATCCCCACAGACAAAGAAAAAAATTCACTAAACTACTTTTCAAAAAAAAAAAAAATTTTTTTAAATCTTAACATGCATTTCCATTGTTTTTATTTATCACTATCACGATTAACTCAAACATTAATAATTGACAGCCTCGACAATTAATAATAATAATAATGACTTTTTTTTTTATCCTTTATGACCGAACTCGTTTTCTTTTTTTTTTTTTCAACGTATATTTTTTTTTCTCTCTCTCTCTCTCTCTCTTTTCCTACACGTTATATATATTTATGAAAACCCTAAAAAGGAAAAAGTTCAAGCAACCCTGTGAAGTTGGAAAAATCACGAAAACATTTTTGATTTGCATAAAGCTTTTTATCGTTATATCTTTGGCCTAATTTTCTTTCTTTTTTCTTACCCTGTAATGGTTCACGATAATAATTCACATCAAAAAGTTAAATGCTTATTACTGGAAATAATAATTTTTCTTTTCTATATTTTATGAACGTTAAAAAAAAATATTACGATTCACGTAACCTAATTCAACAACAACAACAACAACCATTTTATTATGTTCATTTACACAATTTTTACAATTTTTATAACCTTTTAATATTAATTTAATTTTTACACATTTTTTTATAAACTATACAAAAAACAAAAAAAACTCCACAAAAAAAATTAATCTAATCAAAAATTTTATTTATAAAAAAAAAAAACCAAAAACAAACTAAATTTATTAAAAAAATGTTTTTTGCAGCATAACCACCCAAACTCATGCTTCTATTTTATCAGGGACAAAATAAGCAATTTTTTTTTTTTAATATAAAATTGCTTTGTATTTATTTAAAATTATTTTTGTACATATATATGGAAAATTTTCATCCATTTTTTTTAATACATCCCTAATTTTTAAAATTATTATAATTTATTAATTAATTAATTTTTTTTTTTAGACTTACTTGAACCATGTTTATCTGAATTTTGTTGCTGATTTTGTGTTGATGATGATCCAAATGCTGTCAAAGCGCTGTAGGATTCAGCCAAACACATGGTCAGCAAAAATGGTATTATTAATATGCAAACGTTTCTCATTTTAATAATAATAATAATTTTTTTTTTTTTTTTACTTTACTGTTAAAGTCATTTTTTTTTTTTATATATATTTTTTTTCAAACACAAAAAAAATTTATATGAATTTTTTTCCAAAAAAAAATGTTTTTAAATTTGGCATAAAAGAAAAAAAATGAAAAAGAAAATTTAATAATTTTTTTTTTTTTTACCTTTTAAATTGTTTTATTATAATAACAAAAAAAATGTTTAAAAAAAAAAAATAATAATAAAAATGGCTTATTTTTTAAATATTACTTTCAGTTAAAAAAAGAAAAAAAAGTTTAATTAGTTTACAAAAGTTTTTCCAAAAGGGAAAATTTTGATTCCAAAAAAAAAAAAAACTTATTTAATTATTATTAATATTAACTTATTTAAAATAATTTAAAAAATTTTTAAACAATTTAATATTTTTAAACTTAAATTATTTAAAAAAAAAAAACTAAACAAGTTTAAAAGATAAAAATTAAAATTTTAAAAAAAAAAAAAAAAAAGGAAAATTTTCCAAACCTTCACTCTGAACACTTTGAAAAAAACTTTTTCACTTAATAATAATAATAATACTTAAAACCAAAAAAAAAAAAACTAATTTAAATTTTTTTATTTTTTTTTTTTAGATTTTAAACAAAGGCACGGAATTTTTATATTTTATTTGGCATATCACACATAAGGCATTATTTATTTGATGACTTGAAAAGGTTTGAAAGTGAAATGAGGCGTTGTCCGAAGAAAGGTGTAACTATGCAAAAGGAATAAAGAAAGAAAATTTTTTTTTTTTCTGGTGGGGATAACAAGAAAAATGGAATTTATTTTTTTTTGGAAAATTTTATTATACTCCAGTAGGTAAGTTAAATTTTTAACATTGTATAAAAGCGACCCCTGTTTTACTTTTTTCCTCCCCTCTGCTAATTTTTAAACTTTTAATTTTTATTTAGCATGTTGGCACGATTGTAATAGTATACCTCATTACATTAATACGTACTGTCGTGTAATGCCCAAATGCGCTTTTTTTTTCTTTTGTTTATACGATATAAAATTTTATTTTTATAAGCGTAACAATGCTACAACCTTCCAGAATAATGTTACGTGTTAACTTTTCTGTTTTTTTTTTTTTTTTTTTTTTTAAAAATCAAAAGCCACGCATGACCGTTAACATTTATTAAATATTCTCCCTCGTATTGTGTTTGGACATTTTGTTAATTATTAAAATGTATAAAAAAGCAAGGCATTAATTAAAGTCATTTTTTTTACCGAAAGCTCCCCCCTTCCCCCCTTGGAAAAAAAAAAAAGTTAGAAGAACGATTTGACAAATGTTAAATTTGCGATTTAATAAAAGTTGGTTATTAATAACATAAAAAATAAATTGATGATGGAAAATTTTTATTTGAACAATGAATAATAATAATAATATTTTATTAAAATTAAATACAATCGTTAATAATAATAATAATTTTTCGGTGGTGATCGATGTTATTTATCCAGAAAAGAATATCGTCATTGTTTCGTCATTTTGTGAAATTTTCAAATCGAGCTAAAATTAAACAAAAAAAAAAAATCATGTCAGAATCATTTAATTAATTATCTATTTTAAAATTTATTTATTTTTTTTTTTTTATTTATCGTATTTCCTATTTAGATCATACAAAATGGCCGCGAGAGAGAGAGAGAGAGAGAGTGGAAAAAAATAAATAAATTAATAAAAAATTTATAAATAACTTTGTTTTATTTCTAGAACTTATGTCACAATTATCGTAATTTTTTTTTTTTTCGTTTTGTTTTACTAATCGATATTTTAAATTAATACATGACAGTCTATTACGAAATTTTATTTAAATAAAAAAAAGAAAAGAAATAAATAAATAAAGGAGCTTTTATTTATAAACATAAATAACAAATTTTCTTTTTTTCTTTTTTTTTTCCAGCGGAAAAAATTTATCCCTCCCACACGAGCACACCGTATTCTTTTTTAAAAAAAAATTAGAATAATTTAACATGCGAACAATGACGTCAAAAGTGGACGTTAATGACGTCACTGCTGTAGTAATAACGTTTTGCGGGAAAACGTGTTCCGAAGAAAAAAGGGGGTTGGAAAAAATAGGGGTGGTATTTTCTTCGTGGAAAATCTACATTCACCACATTCTACGAATCTCCTCCTACGATTTTTGTTTCAAACCGCTGCCACCCCGCCCCCCCCGCCTCCCCGATTATTTATGGTAAGTTTTTATGTTTTGTTGTTTTTCTTTTTTTTAAACGCCATAAGTTAACTGATTAACCGGTCGATCTTCGGTTAATCTTATATATATTTTTAATCAGTGGCGAAACCAAAACTTTGACCTTTGCGTGTTGATTTGTATATATATTTTTTTTCTTTCTCTCTCTCTCTACTCTGTATTTAACACCAAAAGTTTAGTTTTCTTTATTTTTTTTTTTTTTAAGAGCGTGAACAATTATAATTTTTCGTATAATATTTTTTTTTTTTTTTTCATACATATAATTATGAATTTTGTTTTTTTTTTTTTTTTTTAAAAAAAAAAAGTTTTTAAAAGGGAAACTTTCATTACGTACATAAAAATAAGCGGGGGACGCATACATAAAAAAAAATGCAACAAACAATGCAAATTTAAATAATTATTATTTTAATTGTTGTTCTTACAAATTTTAAATAGTTTGCAACATCTTACAACAACTTGATTGGTTGTTGATACGATTAATCTCCGATTATTTTTCGATTAATCGAAAGTATAGTTGTTAAAAAGAAAATTTTTTTTATTTGTGTGCAAACCGAATCGCCACTGTTTTAAATGAAAAAAAAAAAAAAAAAAAAAAAATTGCGTGACGCTTCTTTTAAAAATTACCACATTGCATCTATTATACAATCATAATAAAATTTCACAGGGGAGGAAAACAAAGTCAAAAAAAAAGAAAAATCGGATAAGGTTTTTACTAAAGGCTAAAAATTTACACAAAGAAAAAAAAAAAAACCTTTCCAATACTTACAAAAGATGACCGTGACTGATTAAAAATATTTTATTATTATTATTATTATTATTTATTATTTTTATGGTAATTTCCGAGGTTTTTTTTTTTTTTTTTAATACCTTGTAAATACATAAATAATTTGTAAAAGTCGATATTTAAGGTGTTTTTCCCCCCCCCCCCCCTCCACCCCGGTTTTTCTTTTTTCTTTTCTTTTCTCGTGTGTTTTAAAAATTAATTATTTTCGGATATGTATTTACATTTTAAAATCATACCAAATGTCGAATAACGAATGTGTGTCAAATTATCCTTGGAGGTTTTCTTTTTTAAAGGGAAAAATAATTTTTCCGATTATTAATAATTACCTTGTTGAATTACTTTTTTTTTAAAACTAACGAGGTCATCGTTAGTTTTAAAAAAAAAGAAAAAAAAACTTTAGTGGTTGTGATAAAAGTCATTCGAACCCCCCCCCTCCCTTTTTTTTTTTTTTTTTAGTTTAATTTACTTGGAAATAATTAATAACGGTTTAAAGGAAAACTTATGGGATAAATGGGGGGAGGGGAAAAAAGTAATGGATTTGTTTGATAATTACTTACTAAAATTAATATTCGGTACCATTTCCGGTTTGCACGACGGCGTGTAAACAATTATTAATATTGATACGATGAATATGATTAAAAATAATAAAATTGATAATAGAAATAATATTTTACGAATTTTTATCCAAAATTTATCGTCGATGAATTCGTTTAATTCTTGCATTGTTAAACCGTTGTAATTTTTTTCATCGTCATTTTCTCGTATTGAATTTTCCGGTTTTCTCGTCGTCGTCGTCGTCGTCTGCGGTAAAACTTTTTTTCCCTTTTTTTCTACGGTTTCGTTAATCGTATCCGGTATCGCGTCCGACATTTTATATAAAATTGTAAAATCCTTTATTGAGAGAAAAAAATAGAAATTTAAATCGTTTTTAACATCGTTTGTAGTAAATCGTGAGTTGTGTTTAATGAATGATACACGAAACTACTAAAAGTGATTTTTTTTTTTTTCATTCAATTTATTATTATTATTATTATTATTATTTTTCCTCCTCTCTTAATATTAATAAATAGAATATTTCATCTTTTCAGGACAGTCTCGTTTAAAAATAATTTATTCTCTTATCATTTTATTGTCATTATCAAAACTTGAACTTATTGTGTTGTTGTTGACACATTGAAAGGATGTGACGTAAAACTCGATTTAAATTTTGCCTATTTAAATACGCGAATTTTAGATTTTCTTTTCCTTCACCATCCCCCCCCTCTCTCCCCCCTCTCTCTTCCCCCTTTGAGAAAATTGACTTATTGCATGGTTATGATATTGACCGGTAAAATTTATTTTAACGAAAGTTTTTTGACCCTAAAGAAAATTTTACTCGGGAGGGGGGGAGTTAAGGTTAAAAGATTTAAAATAATAACGTTTAAAATTATTTCATCGGTAGTGACGTCATAAAAAACATGAATTTTACACAAAAAAAAATTATTTTTTTTTTCACCCCCTTTTTATAAAAAAAAAAAAAAAAAAAAAAAAAAAAAAAAAATTTAGGAAGAGTATTAAAATTAGTTTTTCGTGTTATAAATTTTCTTCTGCTTTTCCTTCTTCTTCTTCTTCTTCTTAATGACCATGCAATTTTATCCAAAATTAGATTTTTTTTTTTTTTTTGAAATTGATTCATCCAATGAGAATTTTACGTGACTTTATAATAAAAAAAATTTTTTTATTTTTAAAATATATATATAAATATTTTCTTATTATATGTATTCTTATTATGGAATCGAAAGAGAGAGAGAGAGAGAGAGAGTGATTGTGACGTCACGAAAAATAATAAAAATTAATTTTTATAAAAAATCGAATTCGATTATATGTTAAAATAAAATGGTTAACTATATCGTTATTATGACAGTTCCCAGTTTTGTACCCTTAAATAGATTTTTTTTAAGTATTTACCCCTCGAATAAGAGAGAGAGAGAGGGAGGGGGGAGAAAATTACTTTTTTTATGATGAATGACTGTGTTGGTCAAGGTTTTCCCCATAACTATTGTAATTATCATTATTATTAACATATTTTTAAAGTTACTATAAAAAAAAAAAAAAAATAGGAAGTATAAATTTTATTGGAAAATATTTTTTCTCTTGGAGGGGAGGGGGTTGTTAGAACACTGGAGTGGGGGGTGGGGTGAAGAGGTCATCGGAAAACTTTTTCATTTTAAAAAAAAAAAAAAAAAAATAAATCAATAAAATCAGCTGAGATTTTTGTTTTTCTTTTTTTTTCCGCGCGAGACTTTCGTGTTTATTTTACTCTAAAGTCATGAATAATAATGATGAATATTAGTTACATAAAAAAAAAAAAAGGAAATTTTTTTACTCCGATTTGGTATTTTTTTTAAAAGGAAAATAAATTTTCCCCCCCAAAAAAAAAAAAAAATTTTTTTTTTTTTTTTCGGACTTTGATCGATGAAGGTTAAACAGGAAAAAAAAAAAAAAAATGGCAACAAAAATTTGTTTTTTTTTTTTAAACAGATTTTTAAATTTTGAGGAGGGGAGGCGGAGGGGAAAGGGAAATTTGAATTTATCATTATTATTATCATTATCATTTATTATTTATTTTAAATTATTAAAACGGCTAATAAATAACTTGATGTTTAAAACAATTGAAAAAATTTTTTTATCTAAACATTTCGTAATTAAAATTTAAAAAAAAAATTAATTCGTTTCGAACACGAAATACTCGAATTTGTTGTTTTAATTATATTTAACGTGGTTATGGTTACCTTTTCACACTAATAAAAAAAATAAAATAAAAACAAAAAACAAAACAAAAATTACGAATTTATTTAAATCGTTTCGATTTTTTTATTTTAATAAATAAAGTTAATAAATTTAATTTTAAAATATTTTAAATCGAACATAAATAAATTGGATATTGAGGTTATTTTACATTTTAAAAAAACAGATAAAATTGTGTTAAATTTTCTTTTTTTTTTTTTTTTTTTTCTGTTATTCCTTGTTATATCATTTAAGTAGGTCGGAAAATTCTTAAAAACATGCAAATAAACCATTAAAAATTGATAATATAAAAAATAATAAACCTTTTAATATCCAATTTGATTTGAATTTACACGAGAGAGGGTAATAAAATAAAATTTTTTTTTTGTTATAAACGAGGTAAAAAATTATTAATTTTTTTTGCTAAAGTAAAAGAAAATCGATTTTTTTTCAATGAAATAAATTATAGTTAAGGAAAATGTTATTGCGATGATGATGATGATGATGCCATCAGTGTTTTTACACACACACACACGCGCGCGCGGAAATCGTTTCCGGTTTCCGAATAAATAATCGATTAAAAATCGAATTTCCGGTTCGTTTATTCGATATATTTGTTCGGTGAATTTTCATATTTTTCTTTCACCCTCGTAAAACTATGATAATCGATATCAGAGTCAAAGAAGTCCACTCCAGGATATTTTGTATCCTCGAACCTAAAACAAAAACATTTAATTTATATGCAATTTTGTCGTTTGTAAGGGGGGGGAGGGGAAAGTTCATTCAAATACCCGAATTTCGTTTAATGCAGTCTTTGTTTTCATCGAGTTCGTAGTCCCAGTGACACGAACAAAATCCATTTAAACAAATTTGAATATCCGTATCATTTCCCAAATTACATTCTTGTTTCATTTTACAAGATTCTCCTATGACTGAAATAATTTTTTTTCGTTATTTTAGGTTTAAAACCTGGAATTTCAATTCGAAATCCACGTCTCACCTCGACTTTTAAAACAACGATCTTTGTATAAATGAGCCGTTTCGTTACATCTACAACTACCATTAAAACATTCAGATAAGGATCCCAGTTTTGGTATGCATTGAAACGATGCTGAACAATTTTCTCCAAAACCGGAAACTGAAAATATAACCGGAAATCATTGGAATTTGAATTTTTCCAATCGGTGAGTTTTGTTTTTTTTTTTTTTTTTTTTTAGTTTACCTGGTAAACAATTTTTATAATCGTTTGAGTTGATGTGATTTTCCTTACACAAACAATATTTTCGAGTTGAATTTTTCTCCGGTAAACATTTCGTGTTTTCTATTTTGACGCATTGTTTTTCGTCATCACACGGACTACCGACACCCGCCATGCATTTTTTATTTTCTGGATAGTAAAATTCGTTGCAAACGCACGAATTTGTCGTTTTGTTACAATGACTGTTGTCAATTAAACAATATTCGTCGGCTTCACAAAAATCTCCCACATCTTTTGGATAAATTGAATGATTAAATAATTGATTCGATAAGTGAATAAGTTAATTTTTCAATAAAGATTTACTCACTTACAGCTTCCGGTACGCATTGTTGATTTTTTACGTAATAGCCATCTTGACAAGTGCAAAGTTTTTGTTTCGTCGCATCATTTTCTTTACATTCCGCATGTGTGCTCGTCGTGTGACAATCTCTGTCCGACAAACATGTTTCTCCAATCCCTTTAATTTTCCAACAGTATTGATTTTCCGAATCCCAATAAGTTTCATTTTTACAATGACAATTTCTATTAATGCAAATACTATTTTCACCGTAAACGGCACATTGACGATCAATTTTACAAACGGATTTTGTAATGTTTACCATCTTTCCTCGTGCAACTAATTTAAAAAAAAAAAAAAAATGTTTACAATGAAATTAAAAAAAAAAAAAAAAAGAAATTTTTGTTTTTGTTCTTACCTTGCATGCATTTTCGATTATTCTCACTGGCAATTGCCAAAACCGGGTCACAATAACAAACATCGTTTAAACAAACGGATTTTGAAATGTGTTTACAATCATCATCACCGGTGCATTTCATTCCTAATTCCACGACGCATTTACCATTCATTTCGAAGTGACCCTTAGGGCACGTTAAATTTTTTTCGGTGTCGTCAAATCGTACAATATCGATAACGTTTTCGTAAAAAAATTTATTGGAAAATTTAATCGTGTCGTTATTTTTACAAATCATTTTTTCACAAACGGTACCCTCGTCAAAACAATCGGAATCGATGTTACAAGAATCGTCGATGTTTCTAATTTTACGACACGTCGAATTAAACCTTTCGTAGTAGCCATTTTGACAAAGGCAATATTTGTTTTTACATTCTTGTCCTCTATAATCCGAATTTGAGTAACACTGTTCCGTCGTCAGACAAGTTTCGTGAAGTTTTCTACTTTTCCAACATGATCCTTTCAAATAGTGATAACCTTTTTTACATTTACAAACGTTATCGATGCAAATTCCTCCGCTCAACAACGTTTCTGAACATTGTATGCTTTCTTCGCACTCAGAACCGTATCCCGTGGGTAATTTTAAACACTTTGTTTTATCGTTGCTTAAAATCCAATATGTCGGACACGAACACGTGTTGTTTTTGCATTCAGATCCTTCTAATATTTGCATGCAATCATCGTGTGTTTCGCATTCTCCTTCGTTTAAATAATTTTTGAATTTACTCTCGCGAATTATTATTTTGTTTTTATTATAATAATAATTATTATTATCGTCAAGAGATTTTAATGAACCTGTCAAAAAAAAAAAAAAAATTTTTTTTTTCGTTTGAACTTGGACCTATAAAAATTTATTTAAATGATAAATAATTATTTAATTATCTTTTTTTTTTTTTTTTTTTTTTTGTTTTTTTATCGTGGGAGCCACTTGAAATTTGATCCCCACATTTATTCAATGAATAAATACCAACAATAACAGGTGTTACTTAAAATTACATAAGT